>NC_051155.1:83538622-83744421 GCF_013339745.2 Dermacentor silvarum | reverse complement strand
ATTAGAAATCTCATTATCATGTGATGACGACATGATACTTTTTGCAAAAAACTTTTAACATGGTCCGCAGCAAAGAAAAATGTGGGGGACGAACCTTTATACAATGCATTCACCAGTATACAAAAGCAACATACTGTGTATTTCATAAATTATTTTGTGTCTTGCACATTTAATCCAATATTACCAATTATGCGCCAGCTTATTTCAAAACGTACAACTGTCTTGATGCATTGTGCATTCTATACTAATTCCTGCAAGCTGCCTTGTGTAAATGACCTGCGCTGTAAAATAGCAAGGTGGCAAAGGTTTATACGTTGTTAACCAGTCTGTCCTTGAATATTAAAAAAAAAGATAATTTGAGACGAAATGTTGATTTCTGCTGAACAAGTTTTATAATCGCAACAGAATTTCAATAATAATCATTAGTACGAATGGCGCCAATGTTTGACTGATTAGCATGTAAATAAACAATCGTGGTTAACGGCAGATCTGGTCAATCAGCACGCCATATCCGGTTGCTGGAAGCATTCTGCCACAGAATAGTCTCAAAAACACATACTGTGAACATGCCATAAAATGCATTGCTGTTCCAACTGAGATATTTACAGAATTTTACTGCAGGTTGTGCAGAAAGAATAACTGAAACAGCAACGCACTTCATTGCAGATTCAATTTCTCGAAATTGGTGCCAGGCACAATTATGGCAAATTGGTACGCTTTCAGTACTAGCTGCCTTCAATATGCAATTACATGTCCCCAAAGAAATGAAAAAGCTAATTAGTAAAATTTTCTTCTCAAATGATGAGTATCGCGCAAATGCTGTCTGTCGCCATTATGAAGTTTTCACAGCAATAAAATGTCATTTTGTCTTAAGACCTGAATATTTTTTGGTTTTAGACAATGAGTCATGTCTAAGAAATTAGGGCATAACCCCTGCGGCCATATTTAGGAACTGTAATCTTTCGTATAGGCATCTTGCACGTTTTCACCCGCACGTCCTTCTGCGCACGCAGATGAATTTTGTGCATTGCTCCTTCAGCCATCCATTGAACTTCACTGCAGGGCACTAGCGTAACTCACTGAGCAGCTACAGAAAAAGTGTATTTCGGAAGATCAGCCGAATTTCAACAACTTTTCGTTAGCTACGTCGAAAGGATACCTTTTTCCGATGACATAAGCTTTTACCGCGCTTAGTAGTAAATTGCCTGCTGAGTTATAGCAGTGATTTAACCTTGAGCAAAGCGCAAATATAACGCAGCAGAGAAGTTATGACTAAGTGCCTTAAATGCCTATATTTTCAGAAGAGTGCATCCTCCTGACGTTGGTAACCGAAAGTTGTAGAAATTCGGCCGATCATTTGAAGGAGAATCTTTATGAAGTTCTGTTCAGTGAGTTACGCTAGTGCATTGCGTTGAAGTTTGGTGGTTGGCCGAAGAATGAATGTCCTAAATTCATGTACATGCGCAGAAGGACGCACGTGCGAAGCCTTGCAAGACTATGCCTATACGAAAGGTTACATACAAAAAGGCTACGCGTACCTATACTAAAGGTTACTATATAGTAACTTTTAGTATAGGTACACGTAGCCTTTTATTTTATAGGTTACACGTTGGTGAGAGTGTACCCTTCAATAAAGGTTACTTAAATAAAGGTTACTATGTAACTTTTTTTTATAGGTGCACAAATTTGTGAGAATATACCCCTTTAGTAAACGTTACCGTGCTAAGAGTGTAGTGCTTCTTGATGCCAGCGTCCCTTCGAATGCTGGCATCGAGGCGTCGTAGTGCTGAGACCACCAAAGCGTTCACTGTCGGTGCGCGTTAGTGTCATAATGCAGTACTTCTCTTTTCTGCTCGTAGGCGGCGGCACCGCCCCGAGCAAGAGCGCGGGTACACGGAGGAGTGTTAGATATATAAGGCGCGTCTGTGTAGCTCTCTGCAAATGCGTTTGTGGCGCAATGGGTTAAACGCTCGGCGATCTATCGTCGCGGACCGAGAGGTCGTGGGTTCGATTTCCAAATTTTGCATGTTTGTGGAACTTTTTCTTCTGGTTTCTTTCTTTGTATTATGTCCTATGACGTATTTCCGTGACGGAAATACGTCAGTGAAGTCTTGGTGGACCCCGGCATAAAACACTTTCGTGTTAAAATATTTCTTAACTTGGTTCTTGAATATATGTACTGTGGGTACATATATAAAATACATAAAAGCCAAGGTAGGCAGTTGCTGTCCTCACAACAACGAGTCCCCTTGTCGAAGCATTAATTGGCTTCAGCGACATGCCTTTTTAGCCCTGTTTATGCCTTCGGTTCTGCATTTACCAGTGAACTTCTCTCTTGTTTTGAAGAGAATGATTAGAATTTTATCGAGCTCTTCACAAGAGTTGTCCACCCAAATGGAAAGTACTGTTATATAATTACATGGCCAATGCAAACATGGTGTCTGCAATTTTCCGCTACTTTTCACTGCAGGTGACATTTCTTGGTTTTACTGAGTGCGGTATGCAGAACCTAATTTATTGTTCAATGGCACAGTTAGTTTATCATCTTATCCTGCAGTGTTGTGCTAACGTCCCACACTCGTTTTGTTTTAGTTGGGAAAGCGTCAAATGACTCAGTGAGCGAAAAATCCGGCGGCCGGCGTCTGTAGCAGCGAAACGACACCTAAATTGCCATTGACTACAGCGCAACGTCACGAAAACGTCACTTCTACATTAGCGCGCCAGGTGTTGCGTGAACGTGACTGGCGTCGCCGTGGCGCCAAATCACTCTCGCTCTCGGCAGCCTGTGTTAACCGCGCGTTCCTTGTCCGCGCTAGCTGTCAACTGCGTTCTAACTGCGCCTCGGTAAGCCAAACCGAAACGCGCCAAGCGTCTCAATGCGCTCGCTTGCCCACGCGATGAGTTCATACCCTGAACTAGAGAGCCTACATGCAAGCGCTGCTTTAAAACAGTGCAAGCGCTGTTTTAAAACAGCGCTTGCATGTAGTCTCCCTAACTCGAAGGAGTGCTCAGCGCCATGTCCCCTGCTTTGGGGGCACGTTAAATATCCCCTGGTTGTCAAAATTAATCTGGAGCTACCCCACTGCGGCGTGCCTCATAATCGAATTATTGTTTTTTTATAGTTTGGCACGTAAATCCCCAGAATTCAACTCGGTTCTATTCAACTGAACCGTCCTCTAGGGAACGGGATCAAACCACTACAAGAACCAAACGCAGACTTTGCATTTCCTGGTTTTATAAGTAATACAGAGCAGTAAACAAAACAAAAAAATGGCCGCCAGCCCACCCTGCGAACGTTAACGTTCGTCCAGCGAAGCTCTATCAAACATAATACATGGTCGAGCATTGTATTCATGCTGTTCTTCTAGTGTCTTTAATTTCCGTGGTCTACCCATGGCAGTCTTTGAATGAACTGAATGAGTCGCTAGGCGGGTCTCCATTTTATATAAGAAAGCTTGGTGACCCGTCACTGTGTATGTACGCTATACAGGGTGTTTCAGCGAACACTTTCAAAAATTCTTAAAGTTTACCTGTGGCAGATAGCCCAATTCTAGTTAATGAGCTGGTCTACTCAAAGCGGCGGACATTACTTGCGCGAAAAATTAAAATGCATAATCGACTAATTAATAAAAATTCATTAATTAAGTTTTAAAATAATTACCTGATGGCCCATATTGTTATCTACAAATTGTAGCCGTGGAGTTCGCAAGATGGATCCACTTGGAACGAATTCTCGGGATGACACCAGTTTCGGGATAATAATTCCCGAACATTGCGAAGAAATGCATTGGCTTTCCAGTAAATTTTGTGCTTCAATGCATAAAGCGACGTTTTGTTAAGAAACTAACTGGAACGCCAATGCATTTCTTCGCAAAGTTAGGGAATTATAATCTCGAAAGCGGTGTCATCCCGGGAATTCATTCCAAGTGGATCCGCCTTGCGAACTTCACGGCTACAATTTGTAGATTACAATATGGGCCATCAGGTAATTAGTTAAAAACTTATTTAGTGAATTTTTATTAATTAGTCGATTATGCATTTCAATTTTTTGCGGAATTATTGTCCGCCGCTTCGAGTAGACCAGCTCATTAACTAAAATTGGGCTATCTGCCACAGGCAAGCCTAAATAAATTTTGAAAGTGTTCGCTGAAACACCCTCTATATATTGTCACGTAGCAGTGACGGTGAAAAAAACAGTCGAACTTTTAGTGACGGTGACGAAACGGAATTTTTACAGCGTAAACTGTTATGGGTTCATTCCAATAGCCGTTTCGGGTCGCGATGATGCCGCCGCCGCCGCCCCGTAGCCGCTATCGCATGCGAAAAAAAGTACCCGCTCTCCGCCGGGATCGAACCTAGGCCCACTGCGTGGAAGGCGGACACTCTACCACTCAGCCACGCACGCGCTTTTTTTCTTTATTTCCGTACATTCAGCAAACACAATAATACAAACTACTGCATCAGCTGACAATATTCACTTTCGCACCGCTGGTGTTTAACTTGCGGTTGAGATTACAAAACTTTCATTTTGACAAGAGCATCCATCAAGATGAATAGTTCATCGTCGTAACCTAATTTTTTAAACACTTCACGAAGTTTACTCACATTTTTAGTGAAGTAAGAGTTTACTGTTCTCGGATTAATGTCACAATTCCTTACAGCCATGCGGTTTCTCCAGATGCTGTGAAGGCCGAGGAGAAAGAACGTGTCATAAAGTATACTGTCTTGCCCTGTAGTTAAGTATCGAATACCATGGGGTGTTAACGGTAATTATTTTTTAATAGTTCTTTGCATAATGTCCCAGAATAAGACCGCACTCCAACAATCTAGAAACACGTGTTCTATAGATTCTTGTTTCTTGCAAAGTAAGCAGTTAGTACGCCATGGTAAATACTCCCTCTTTTCTTCTAGCCATGTTTTTACAGGCAAGATATTAGTATGTAGTTTAAAAAGAACGTTTTCACTCCCCCTGGAACCATCATTCGTTCCACACGTTTTAGCACATCTTTCCCTTGGCCTTCACGGTACAATAATCGATACAATGGTTCTGGGAACATAATCTCTATTAAATCAGCGCTTATCCGCTTACGTGTTACAGTAGCCAAATATTCAGTAGAAAAGTTGTGGTTTATAAATCTAAATGCCACGACCACTTCACGTAGAAATTTACTCGTTGCATAACACCCACCCTCCCTCATCGAGACAACAAAGTTAGGTAAAGCATTGCTCATTCGGACTTGAACAACCGTTCGCAAGAAAGGATTTGTCGTGTCTCGCAAGAACAAGAATGTAGAAACCAGTTGCTTTAAGAATAAGTTTGGTAATGACAAGCCTCCCTGACATAACTTGCGAAATAAGTTGTTTCTGCTTGTTCTTTCATATTCTGACTGCCACACAAACACAGCGAATGCTCTATGAAATTTCTTAAAATTGAATCGGGAACAGCTCAGGACTTGCATGAGATACCACAGCTTGCTCACTAAGAAGATTCTGCAAATTGCTGCAAGTGCAAATATTCAGAGGTCACGCCCGGCCCACTTGTCAGTTTGAGCTTTCAATTCCTGCACCTTTCCATTCCACAAATCTTTGGTGTCTCGATGAGTGCCTAACGGTACACCAAGGTACATCCCAGGTGTGAGCGTCCACTAAATACCTTCAAAAACACGTGGCGTGGTCTGCCACTGGCCATGCCACAAACCGACACACTTATTCAGGTTTATATTACTACCTGTCATGTCACAAAACTCACGCATAATTTTCATAGAAGTTCAAAAACTCTCTCGTTGGTAGTACTGTCGAGGTAGTACTGCCAAACGCTCCTCTAGCTTATGCTGTGACTGTGCTGCGTGTGCCGCGCAGGCCTGGCATTTTTTTGATTGGGCGAACTTGTGCCCACAGTAGCAAGTTGCGCTCGAAGAGCACAACAATAGCGGCGAAACGCGTCGGCTTTTATACATGAGACATCGAAGGTTCCAGATTAATCACTAGTGCCCTCGTGTCTTCCAGAAAGTACTAGACAATTTGCGTCGCTCATACAATCACATTACATTAGCGTCGGTGTCAACAGACAACGGATAGAAGCATCGATAACGTTAGAGAAACTTCCAATATATGCAGGTGCCTCCTGCGCAGAGCGATAACGTTTAACATTTGTTAGCTGGTGAAAACCTGCCACCGGTGAAAGATAAACAAGTACACGTGTCAATATGCGCGAGGGGAAAGCGAACCGAGGGGCCCGAAATTATTAATCATATCATCGGAAGCCAACAAACATTGACACCAAGGCCAACTTCGGGGAAATTAATTCTACTCACTAATGGATATAAAGAAATGATAAATAATGGAAACTATAATGGATGAAAAAACTACTTGCCGCAGGTAGGGAACGATCTCACCTGTTCTCATTACGCGTACGATGCTCTTACCATTGAGCTACCGCGGCGCCGTTTTCTGATCCACTTTCTGGGGTATTTGTGTTTTACTACTAGAACTAACCCTGGGAGTGTTACTCAGCGCCACTACTCACAAATCTTGGCGGCGGATGGAGAACATCATTTCTGCCGCAGGCTTCACGAGTACGTGATCTTTATGGGTGAAGGCAACAGGTCAATAACCACACATATGCTACCTGAAGAGATCAATGTTGCCGGATTCGAGACCCTCGTTATGTATTGAACGTGAAGAAAGCGAACCGAGGGGCCCAATTTTATTAATCTTATCATAGGAAGCCAACAAACATAGACATCAAGGAGAACATCGGGGAAATTACTTGTATTCAGTTTGGAATTAAAGAAATGATAGCTAATAGAAAATAAAGTAGATGAAAAAACAACTTGCCGCAGCTAGGTGGGGAAGGATCCCACGTCATCGCATTAAGCGTGCGATGCTCTTACCATTGAGCTACCGCGGCGCCGTTTTGCCATCCACTTTCTGGGGTATTTATGTTTTACTACTAGAACAAACCCTGAGAGTGTTAGCCAAGGTTTTTGAGTAATGGCGCTTGCTTCGTTCCCGCCCTCGCTCCTTCGTTCCCGTCCTCGTACGGTCGAGCTCCGCAGCGGCCGTACCGTCCTGCTTTCCGCCATGGCTCCCGGTGAAAACACCTCGTCTGCTTCTACTCCTGCGATCCCCGCAACTGCGTACGTCACGGACTCATGGTTACCAATCCCCGCGATTCTGGCATATTCTCCGGCCAAGATAATGTCGACGTTGATGACTGGCTCAGCCTGTATGAGCGTGTTAGGCAAAACAACCGCACAGATCGTACCACTATGCTAGCGAATGTCCTATTCTACTTGGGCAGAACTCCTCGTGTCTGGTTAAGGAGACCCGAGGCCGAGAACTCTAGCTAGGATGCTTTCAAGGAGAAGCGCAGCAACCGCTTAGGAAATCCGACCGGTCGGCACCTGGCTGCTAGAATGGTGCTTGCTGCCCGAGTTAAGACTTCTACTGAATCGTATGCCTCGCACATACAAGATATGCTCGCTCTTTGCTGGAAAGTCGACGAGGAAATGGCCTAGGTTGACAAAGTCGGCCACGTACTCAAACTGATCGCAGACGACGCGTTCAACTTGTTGGTCTGCAACCATGTTTCCACCATCGACGTCATTGTGAAGGAATGCCGCCGCTTTGAGCTAGCCAAAAGCCGCCCCGTCATTCCACAGTACTCCAGGCTCCCTAACACGGCTGCGACGTCGTCTTCCGTCGACCTCACCGCCTCACCACCCTTACATGAGAGCATCACACGTATCGTTCACCACGAGCTCGAGACTACAAGTCGTGCTCCCTTCCATCCACGCCCACTTGATCCCACCATTGACCAACAGGCCACAGCGATCTCTCTCATCCAGGCGGTTGTGCGGCAAGAATTTGCCAACCAAGGTTTTCCTGCTCCTTGCTCCGTCTCCCGACCTGACGCTCGACCGGTGCCCACAGCTGCGCCTCGCAGCGATCTGTATTCCCCTCCTAGATACCGCAACCCTACAGAGTGGAGAACTCTGGACGACAAGCCCATTTGCTTCCGTTGCCACCACATTGGCCACGTCACTCGCCACTGCCGCACCTCCTGAACGTCACCGTATTCGAGCTACTTTTCGCAGTCTCCTTGCCCATATGCCGACCCTCGCCGCTACTCGCCTCGCTGTATACCACATACCTCTGACATATCCATCGATGACAGTCGTCCCGCTCGCTCGCCGTCACCTCAGCGCCGTCGATCCCCGTCGCCCCAGCCACGCCGCTTTTCTTCGCCGACCTATTATGGACCCCCCCGGACGGAATAATAGACCATACAGCTCCTGCGGGTAGGGCTGCATTATCTTCGTCGTGTCGTAATCCTCCATTGACGCTAAGAACGAACCAGAACTGGCTTGATGTTGACATCAATGGTGTCCCTTTAACGGCTTTAATAGGTACTGGAGCCCAGATGTCCATAATGAGTTGTAACATCCGTCGTCGACTGAGGAAGGTTCTCACGCCTGCTACTACACGAGCCGTACGCGTCGCCGATGGCAGCACTGTTTCTGTCACTGGAATGTGTACTTCCTGTATAAGTATCACCGACCGCCACGCTCCAGCTCTTTTTACAGGGCTGACCAATTGTCTCCTTGACCTAATCCTCGGGATCGACTTTCTTACGGCGCATTCAGCTTTGATCGACTGTTCTGCCGGTATCCTTTGCCTCGAACCGCCTCTACTCGCGCATAGTCGTGCCGAACTGCCGAACAACTTTAGAACGAGCGTCTTCATCTGCCTGCCGCTTAAGCCTTGACTTTCGTCTATTTACAATAATCTTTTCCTGTACCCTATGGTGATTACGTCTCCACACCTGTTCCTGATGAACTTTTGATGCTCAATATCACTGTGCCCCATTCCGTCGTCACCGTTGCCGATAACCGGACATGCCTCCCCGTCGTCAATTTTCGCCTGACAAAGGAAGCTCTACCGCAAGGCATAACGGTTGCAACGCTGCGTGCTATCGGAGATGACCATGTCACGACGTTTTCAGTAGACGTCTGCTCCGATTCTTCACCATGTCCACGGGATGCTATTTGCTCTGACGCAACATCTTGTCCCATGATTGCTGCGGACCTATTGCCTGCACAAGCATCAGCTCTGTGTCGCATTTTGGTTCCCTGCCACGACATCTTCGACCTGAGCAGTCGACATTTGGGCGAGACTTCAATTGTTAAGCATCACATAAATACTGGTGATGCCAGTCCTATTCATCGCCGACCATATCGAGTTTCTGCTTCAGAGCGTAAGGTTATTCAAGATGAAGTTAACAAGATGCCTGCCAAAGGCATTGTTGAACCCTCCTCGAGCCTTAGGGCGTCGACCGTTGTGCTTGTTAAAAACAAAGATGGCACATGGCGTTTCTGCGTAGATTATCGTCATATAAACCGAATTACCAAGAAAGATGTCTACTCCTTGCCTCGCATTGACGACGCCCTCGATTGCCTCCACGGTGCCAAATAATTTTCATCAATATACCTTCGGCCTTGTTATTGGCAAATTTCTGTGGATGAAAAGGACCAAGAGAAGACCGCGCTCGTCACCCCTGTAGGTCTATATTAGTTCAAAGTTGTGCCATTCGGTCTCTGCAACGCCCCAGCAACGTGCGAACGTATGATGGACTCTACTTCAAGGGTTCAAATGGTTAACATGCCTTTGCTACCTAGACGACCTTCTCGTATTTTCGTCTACATTTGAGACAGACTTTGAATGCTTATCAGCTGTTCTTCAAGTCTTCCGCGAGGCGGGTCTCCAACTAAATTCATCGAAGTGTCACTTCGGTCATCGGCAGATTACAGTGCTGGGCCACCGCGTCGATGCTTCCGGTATTCAACCAGACCTGGAGATAATTCATGCTGTCACGTCTTTACCTGTACCTCAGTCTGTAAAAGACATCCGAAGTGTTGTAGTACTGTGCTCCTACCTTCGACGGTTCGTTAAAGACTTTGCAGCGATTGTCCGACCACTTACTGGTCTTCTGAAGAAAGAAGTGCCGTGTATGTGGTGTCCCGCTCAAACTGCCGCGTTTGCCCACCTAACCAACATTCTCACCAAGCCACCTATACTGGCCCACTTTGACCCGTCCTCTCCTACAGAGGTCCGTACCGATGCCAGTGATCACGGCATCGCAGCCGTCTTAGCCCGACGCCAACAGGGTCAAGATCGTGTTATCGCCTACGCTAGCCGCCTCCTCACAGCAGCGGAGCGCAACTATTAGATTACAGATCGTGAATGCCTGGCTTTCGTCTCGGCGGTTACCAAATTCCGCCCGTACGTGTTTGGCACGCACTTCTCTGTAATCATGGACCGCCACGTGCTCTGCTGGCTTTCCTCACTCAAGGATCCTACAGCGGGCTTGGTGGCTGAGCTCTGCGGCTGCAACAATATTCCTATGCAGTAGTGTACAAGTAGGCCCGATTACATCAAGACGCAGACTGTTTATCACGCTATCCAGTGGACGAACCACTCGCCGACCCTGACACCGCTGCCGACGCTTGCGTTTTCTCCGTTTCTCAGCTGCTACACGTCGCTGACGAGCAACGCCGTGATGCCACCTTGCGCGCCATCATTGATCCCTTGAAATTCTTCGCCTTCTGATTCGTCCCTGCACTTGTTTGTTGTGAGGGATGGTGTATTATAGCGCCATGACGTCCGCCCTGACGGTCCGGCCCTACTCCTCTTCATTCCTAATCTCTTCATTCCAACTGCTCTCCAAGAACTTCACGACTTACCAATGGCAGATCACCTCAGCGTCTACCGCACCTACGACTGGCTTCGCCGACGCTTCTCTTGGCCAGGCCTTGCCCGCTCCGTCTGGAAATACTTTGCGGCGTGTGAGAAATGCAAGCGTCGAAAAACACCATCGACGCTCCCTGCCGGGTGCCTTCAACAACTCGACATTCTTTCTTAGCCGCTTTTTCGCGTTGGCTTGGACTTCCTCGGCTCTTTGCTTCTATCAACATCTGGCAACAAGTAGGCCTCTGTGGCGACAGAATACGGGACGCACTACGCCATCACCAGAGCGCTTCCAACAAGCCACGCCACAGATGCCGCCGATTTTCTTTTACGCGACGTGATTTAGCAACAGGGAGCTCCACACCAACTGCTCACTGACCGTGGTCGGACATTCCTTTCTAAACTAAACTCCGACTTCGCACCCTAACAGACATGCTTGCAAAGTATGTCTCGCCCGACCATACTGATTGGGACCTTGCCGTACTCTATGTCACTTTTGCATATAATTCTTCGTGCCACGACACTGCCGGTTATTCCCCGTTCTTTCTGTTGTTCGGCCGAGAATCTACATTGTCACTCTACGCATCCCTTCCATCCGCCGCAGCAGTAACCCGTGAATATGCACTTGACGCCATCACCAGGGCAGCCCAAACACGCGAAATTGGCCGCGCTCGCCTCCTGACCTCCCAAGAGAACCAACGGCGTTTGTATGATCGTTAACACAGAGACGTCCCCTTTTCGCCTGGTTCTATGGTACTCCTGTGGTCCCCGACTCGTCACGTTGACCTGTCAGAAAAACTCCGGTCTCGGTACACAGGTCCATATCGAGTGCTGCGTGCCGTGAGTCCAGTTACTTACGAAATCGCCCCTGTTAGTACCAGTGCCTCATCTGCCCCGAATTCCATTGACGTTGTACAAGCATGTCGCACGCCTCAAACCATATTACTCTCCTGTTACCACTGATATTTAGACGCGCCGGCACGGTGCTTTTGCCGCCGGGGATAATGATACATGCATATTGCGTGTTTCTTGTGGATGATGCGCGCGGGTGCCCCGACGAAGAAGACGAACTGCTTCAGGCTCTCGAGCTGTCGGCTGAATTGACCAGTGCTTCAGTTATCCTTTGTAAATATACTTCCTAAATAGTCTCTAGTTTCTAATCCTTTGTTGCGTAACAATATGATTGTTTTGTTCCAACGATGGTATCACAACTTGATATGGGCTAGAGAAACAGAAAATGAGAGCGAGAGAGAGAGATACATTTAATGAAATAAAAATACAGATGGAGAGAAAGAGAGAGACAGAAAGAAATGAAAAATGAAACGCGGCAAATGAAAACATCAACTGGTTAGAAATGGTGTCGAAGAGACACTACGCGTTAAAAACAAGCCGACTGAAGCCGCGGCTCTGTAGCCGACTTTAAGCCAACAGTAATAAAAGGTCCCAACAGATGGCGCGAGAGCAGGGCGAACGCGGAAAATTTGAACTGAATTCAGCAAAACCTCCATTGCATCCATCATGGCAGGAGTGACAGGGGAGCTGAAGAGCGTGAAGGCTGGAAGTATCAAGAGCGGCAGAAGACTATCGTCTTTCGACGTCATTTGCAGCAAAGCAAGCAGATATGGGGCCATTTTTTTATTCTAAGCACTGCTCATCTCGTTAATTCCACTCCGTGGGTTTCTTACCACACGCGATGAGTGCCGGTCAGGTAAACAACGACGTTAGCGAGCCTGATTGTTCGATCGCAGCTGTAATTAGTGCTGACGTGTTCATAGGGCTTGATCCACTCGTCGACGTCACTCCTGTCCAAGCCGTAAAACAGACCAGGGTCGCGAGCGTGGGCAAGTGTCACGACTGGAGCAGTCTGACGAGTCACCGGCGATGACCCACAAGAGACAGAAGGGAGCTCCGCAGTGGCCGTCATATCGGACTGGACAAGATGGACGAAACAGGAACCGCAAGGGCGCGGCCTACATCAACGCCTACAACCTCGGCGGCTGTCTTGGCTCAGCCGCGGTATCCAGGAACGTTCTGCGGCACCTACCATCAGCACGTGGAAGACTGTACCGCCACGTATGAGTGTCTAAGTGCCCAGAACAAATGAGATTCGACGATTATGTTAGCTAACTTGGTGCTCTACCTATAAGGCACGGCGAAGGTGTGGTATGATAACCACAAGGAAGAACTTAACGACTGGGCACACATGCAAGCAGAAGCTGAGGGACTTGCTCGGCCGTCTCGCCGGGCGGAAGAGCGGTGCTAAGAAAAAACTAGCGACCCGCGTCCAAACGCCCACAGAATCATACGTCTCTTTGATCCAGGACGTGCTGGCTCTGTGCCGGGAGGCCGACAGCGGTATGGCTGAGTCAACAAGGTTGGGCATGTACTTAAGGGAATCGCTGACAATGCTTTCAACTGGCTCATGTGCAAAAATATTGAAACAGTACAGGACATCACAAAAGAATGTCAGCCCTTTGAACAGGCCAAGAGCCACCGCTTTGCAACGCCGTTCGCACCTCTGCGGAACACAGCTGCGACATCATCTTCTGACAACAGGCTAGGAATACAGCCGCCATCATCATCATATGACCTGATTCGAATAGTACGGCAAGAACTTCAGGCCGTGGAACCTGCAGACCTTTTCTCCCATCCCAGTGAGCCGAACAACAAGCCTACAGTACCATTTGAGCTGTCAATAATAAGCAAAGAACTTGCTAATCTTGGAGTCCATCCTGCATGTGCCGTTGCCGCTCCACAGCTGTCGAATGCTCGTTGTCCATACAGTGGTCAGCGGTATCCAGCGCTCTACCGCAATCCGGCCGAGTGGTGAACCGCAGACCATCTGCCAATACGTTCTGCCTGCCGGCGTATCGGTCACGTTGCTCGCCATTGTAATAACCGCAGTGGCTCCACCCCTGGACGACCGCCATTCGCCAGGTATTATCAACCCGAACAGATCCAGTGTCGTAGTGTCGTTACTAGCCGCCATTTGAACCGGAACAGCCAAACAATGACGCTCGTGGCGCTTGGAACAGTCCCTAGTCGTCATTCCCGCGTCACCAGTCCAGTTCGTCACCACCTCGTCGACCATCGTCCATATCGCCGCAGGCTCATCGTCCACCGTCCCCTATGCAGCCTCGACGCCGGTCTCCAGAAAACTAAACTACGCAGCTCCCAGACATGACGCTGCATTGACGACTCGACCACAAAACCCTCTGATCACTTTGCCGACCAAACAGAACTTGAAGGACGTTGTAGTCGATGGCGTCAGTAACCCAGCACTCATTGACACTAGCGCGCACATATCCGTGATGAGTTCCCAATTGTGCCGACGTCTGAACAAAGTTCAGGCTCACACCCGCTGCATCACGCGCCTTCCGCGTCGCCGACGGAGGAGTTCCTACCGTGCTTGTTATGTGCTCTGCTGGCGCTGGCATCGCGGGACACCTAACCACTCCCTTGTTTGCCGTTCTGGGCAAATTCCCTACGACGTTATACTCGGCTTAGACTTTTTATCATCCCATTCAGCCCTCTTTGACAGCGCGTCTAGTGTCATTCAGCTTGAAGTGCCCCACGGCTGTTATAGTCCACCAGTGACACCACCACATCCGCCTGTCGCCTCAAGCCACTACGCCCGTCACTGTATTGTCGTTTCCAGCTTTTCCTGGCGGCGTCTCTTTGCTATGTCCCACAGTTTACATACTTCTTTATACGAATTTGGCCTTTCCCCATACTGTGCTCACTATCACATGCAATCGGACTTCGCTGTCTCTCCTTAATTTTAACGAATGGCATAAAATTGTTCGCAGAGGCATGTCTCTGGGCGACATCTTGCCTATCAACGGTAGCGAGGTATTCGCTTTTGACGCCGAAATTTTGTCACCCTGTACAAGAAGCCCCGATTTAGCTCGTAACAATATTTTCAATCCAAGATAAAGACTGAGTTCGTGGTATCTGTGGTCCAAGAAGACATTTCTGGGTCTGATTCAGTGAGTCGGAGCGAACCCGGCTGAGTATAATTTTACTGAGTCAGAGTCCAAATTCAGCCTCACTGATTGGTGAGTCTCCGTCCGCGTGAGCGAGGCGGAGTGTAGGTCTGATGAGTCTAGGTCTGATGTAGGTCTGATGAGTATAATTTCGTTGAGTCTAAGGCCCGGATTCAGAAATGCTCCTAACCTTAGACCGTTTCCCTACCTTACGCAAGGAGTCCTTCATGCTACCTAAACGTTACGCGCCCTCAGAAGGCCATCGCGAATTCTAAAAGCTTCCTTTGACCTTCCCTGCGGAAGGAGCGCCTCACTAAAGTCCCTAGATATTCTTTTTGCTTAAAATCTAGGGACTTTACGCCTCACCAAAGGAAGTGGAACGTTACAGGCTTCTGGTTTTGAGATTACTTACGAAAATATGCAAAATATTTCTAATGAATTGCCAATGTAAACTTCCGGCGCTGTTAGAATTGCATTTCTACTTCTATATAAGGGCATAAATACCATTTCTTTCGTCAATGACGTAAAAATAGCTCGAAAATGATGCACATGGCAGGAAAGCAAGCTCAGCCTAGCAACTTTGGCAGCATCTGACAGTTCGGTTGGTCAGGCGTCGCTTTCTTTTTTCTTTTTGGCCTGCGTTTTGTTTCGTGCGTGTGTGTGTATTTGCCATGCCGGGCAAAACTTATTTCACGGAGGAAGAAAAATTGGCTGTGGCTTAACTCAGTTATGCCTGGGTGTGCGTAGCTAGAGGTACGGTTAATCTTATTGTTTAGCTTGGTTCTCTCTACAGTTATGTCTTTTTCATTTAGCTTCGTACGTCTGAATGTTTAGGTTTGGTTGTTACCTCTCGTTAAGTTATGGTTATATTAAAGACTAGACATTATTAAATGGTAACGTATTTATTGTGAAAGTCTTCATCTTGTTGTTTCTCAATTGCCACAAATACGGCCCGATGGTCGGTGAGGCGGGAGGATAAGGGGTTGTCGTCCAGTGACTTGAACACGTTTCGGGTGCTATCCTCATCTGAATCCACTCGCCTGGCTACTTCGTACGTACGACGCTTCGCGAGGCGTGCGGCTCGTTCTTCCTCCGTCTCTTCTGCGTCGTCTACACCGGGCTTTTAATGGGTATATAAGTACAATCTATGCACCCAGTAACCCCGGGGAATCCTCCAATGGCATAGAACCTAGTCATGACTAACCTCGCTTCACTGGCGTTTGGCAGCCGAACGTACTTGGGATACAGACGTAGGCATATCAGCTGTGTCTTATCTCAAATGCATTGGCATATAGAGGGTTGGGATACACACACAAGGTCCCCTACAACAGTTTGCATGGCACCCGTTCCGTAAAAACGCAGTGCGATGAGGACCTTCAACAGAGCAGGTAGCGGCGCTCCTCAGTTATCAGTGTTACAAAGCAGTTGCAGCTCTGTCAGTATGGTTGCAACAGCTCGCTTGGCAAAACGATACCGGGCTAGAAACTCCACTTCGTTGTAGTGTTCCAGTGGATGCTGCCTGTCAATCACATGCCGGACTGGAGTCAACGGCGGAGGCTTGTACACAGTCCCGTAAAGCAGTTCACTTGCACGCCGAAGAAACCTTGCATAGCTTTCGAAGCTATCGTCTTCGGATAAATATCGCAAGGCCGTCATTCTCGCCGCTCGCTTTTCACAGAAAAACGGAATCACAAAAGAAATGGCACAAAGCGCAGTCTGCGGAGCCAAACTGGACGTCAATACACGGCGGCTGGCTGCCGCGGCGTTGGCTGCGCACGGCACCTATCCAAGACGAGCGTACCGCGTGCAAAGTCCTGCGGAGAAGCATACCATAGAGAAAGAAATTCAACAAGAGGGGACACTCGGCAAAAACTGGCAACAGGAAACACGTCACTATACGTCACGCTATACTTTTGACACCGAACGTTAGCTGCCGCGAGCATCGAAAAAAAAAGAAAGTGAACTTAAGTTACCAGGCATTGATTTATTTTTTTAATTACTTGCCGCGAAAACTAAAACGTTTTGCGTATAAATGAACTTAAGCTTTGCGACTTATTTTCCTTGCCTTACCTAGCCACAGGTCAATGACGCGCCAGATACGTGCGTCATCCGCCAGACACTCCCCCGAAGCCAGCGAGGATGGCTGCGCGCGCGTTTGTGCGCTCGTGCGCGGTGACCCGTCTGTCTCCTTTTTTTTTCTTTTTTAACTGTAACCTGGTTTATTGGGCTCTCGGCGTATTCTTGCGTTCCTTCTGCACTGGGACAAGACACCACTGCACTATTGGACTACGGCAAGGTGAGAAATCTTGTTTCACAGTCTACGACGCAATTAGGCTTACGGCACGGGACCGAGACTTAAGACGCAGTTGGCGAAAAACAGCTCGGCCATCCTGGCGCAGTTAATTTGAGTTAATGAATCGTGCTGAGACATGTTTCCGACGCTTCCTATAGGACTATTGTAACTTATTTCGGTTTTTGAGCCACGCTGGCCGCACAGGGCGCCGTGTCGCAGTTAGCGAGAACTCAGCCGTGGTGCATGTGTAGTCTAGTGCATCTTGCTAGAAGTTTGTGCCGCTTTCTCTGACGCCAGACATTACTGAAAAAGTAATTTCGTTACTTTCTGGGGTACTTTTGAGGCACGCTGGCCGCACAGCGCGCTGTGACGCAGTTAGCGATAAGCAGCTCGGCCGTGGTGATAAAGTTTGGCGTGTAATGAATCTTAGAGGGACAAGTCTGTGACGTTTTTTGTGGCTCCGCAACAACATATACCTTCTTTCGGTACTCACGCCTGTTGAAAACGCGATGGGCGATTGCCAAGAATGATAACATGGGGTGTGCTGCTGGCGCCGGCAGAACGCGCGAACGACGAACATATCAGAAACTTGTAATTCGAAAATTACGTCTTCTAAAGGTCTGAAAAAAGGCATTGCACCCACGCATTTGTCTTGAGTGCCTGTTGCGTCCGTCTCTGTGTATGTCGCGTACCGTCGCGTCGCCCGAGGCCAAGTTTTGGAAACGCGAAGTCGCTCGTGTATTTGTGCTGCCTAAGTGCAGGAAATAATGCCCGGAAATTGGGGAACGCTTGGAAATCAGATGTTTTCATATATGTTTGGGATGAGTGGGGTATTTTCTACGCCATGTATGTAAAAGCGAATTGCTTTTGTTTGTAATGCCGCCCATTCACCGCTTTCGCACGTTTCCCCTCGCAGTATTCCTATGTCTAAATACCAATATGACTCATGCTGGTAACATGCTGTTACGTACTTGCAAATGTAACATGCTTGTAATTTACTTTTTTTTCAGCTGGTACAGTCCGGTGGAGCTTCATACAGGAACTACTGCCTTACCTGCTGGTGTCACAACGTTGGATGAACGCACAAAAAGCGCGGAACGAGCTTTTATATAGAGCAAAATAAATATTTCCTCATTGCACAAAAGGTCTTGCGTCTACTTTGTGAAATTGCACGTGGCACAGATTCGATGGGACTGTACGAGATCGTTCGCAATCATTTTTACTAAATAATAAACCGATTCTGCACGAAGACCAAAAAAAAAAGGAAGCGGAGGGGGGGGGGGGGGGGGTGCGCAGCTGGCGTGCTAGCTTGCGTTCAAAATACGCGCGCCCAAAACCGAAACCGGAAGTGATGTAAGTGATCGACACCGACCGCTTGGCACGCTGCAGTCAATTCGGCCGCTGGGCTCTATGGGAGTGTCCCCTCTTATTGAATTTCTTTCTCTATGAGCATACGTTCAGGTAGAGGAGCGCGGTTAGGAAGCATGAAGGTAGCATGCCGGCTTCCTAAGCGTGAGGAAGCACCAAGGAGGCCCTAACTTAGTACTAAGCCCCTTAGTAAGGGACGTTCCAGAATTGACGCCAGGTCGCCTTACAGCGTGCAAGACGTCCTTAGTAAGGAAAGGTGCGTTTCAGAATCCGGGCCTAAGTCCAGGTGAGCTCTAAGCAAAAAAAAAAATACTGTCACGGTGCCACGAGAGCGACAAAGAAGACGATCACCAACAAGACAAAAGAGACGACGTAGTGGGGCAAGTCATACTCGTTGTACCGGCCATATCATCTGTAGAGTAAACAGGGCTCGATTTAACTTTAATTCTCTTGCCGTTTCATTTTTGGTGCAGAAGCCGTATATACATCATCAATATATACCTGCCTCCTTTGGATGAGCCAGGATGCAATGCGCCGATAATATCGACCGCCACTCGCTCAAAAGGCGTGTCTATCAGTGGCATGCATCCCAATGGTTCTTTGCCAAATCTTCCTGTAGGAATGTCTGTCGCCAAACATCGCATGAACGTACGTATTGGTGGATTCTTCTTGCACTCCGGGCCAGTAAAAGATGCACGGACACGGTTAATCGTCATTTTGATGCCATAATATTCAGACGTTGTGCTTTCGTGTGCCAGAGACATCACCTGTGCTCGCAGACACTTCGGTTCAGCGGCTTGCTGTACTTATTTCCCCGAACGAAGCTCATAAGTTCTATACGAGACGCCTTTGTCCTAAAGAAATGAGTTGTGTTTTTCCCCCAGGCATCGTCTGCCCTGCTTTTCCTCTACACGCATGTAGTGATTTGTCCTTGCCTTGTTCAGGAAAAAAATAGGTTTCGACAGTTGCAAAGAGTTCAGACGTACTTTTGGGTCGCCCCTTGCGGTCTTGGCCCTGACAACAGACTGAAGCTTCCCAATGCGGATTCATCTCGTCAGCGGAATTGTTCCCGGCTTGAGATGTCGAAAGGCCTGAAGGCGCCGTCTACATGCCGTCTACTTTCGTTGGTTGACGAGAATCAGGGACATTTGCAATGATCACATTGTACAAAGGACGTCTCTAGCACTTAGCTACCGCAGTACCTGAAAAGTACGGCGAATGAATTTGCACTTGACCTTCTGAGACGTGGATACTCCGGGCCTCCGCCAGTTGCATTCTTGCCTCTGAGCCCGGTAAAGCTATAGCGGGTATGAGAGCACGGCGCACTACAGTGGTGTTGCTGTCCGTAGTACGGAAGGCACATGGCCGTAAAGTTCAGCATTCTGCAGTGGTACGTCGTGGCTTTGTAACGGTAAGACAGTGTCATTACTCTGTTCGTTACAATGGAGAACGCACGAGAATTCTTGTTTTCCAGGTTTGCTTTCTGGCGACATACAACAGGCTGCAGTAGAACTTCCGGCGCTTCTAGTGAGTCTGAGTGAGCTCCGTTTATTTTGCCATCCTATGGTCAATTGCCTAAAAGCGATCCAATTGTGGCACGCTGTGACAATTGGAATGGAAATAGACAATCATTGCTGTAATAAGCTCGCGGTTCGATCAAATGGTGCTTTGAGATTGTAGAAAACGGACGGTAAGAAAAGGATGGCCGCCTTTCCAGCGGCCATCCATCGAGCATGAAGGTAAGGCAGGGCGCTTGAATTTTTCAACGTAAGGGCGAGGTGAGGTGGTATTTGTGTCGTGAGGGTGAGGGAGCAAACTAAAGCATGAGGGCATTTGCCCACCTCTGGTTCGGGCTCATGGTGCATTTTCGGCAGTGGTTAAAGGAGTAATATGCCATCGCCTTCTCCCTCACTGTGTAGCAGCCACTAAAGTCACACGCGTGAGTATCTGTACACCAGCTCGACCAATGACACTTACCCTGTCAGAAAAAAAGAGAAATTTTACTGGTGTATGAAATCGCACCGGGATGCTCTCCGCCAGCAGGACGCGGTTTGTGGGTGGAGCCCGCAGTCCAGGACTCCGTGAGCAGTAGCCGCTCGGCGTGCACTCCAGTCACGCTTCATCTGTCATAAGAGCTGCACTATCACAGTATTATGGTTCGATAGAATAGGCGAAATAGATGAAGAGAAAACAATTACGTCTCCTTCTTCTCAAGAGACTGCACGAAACACTGCACCGGGTTCAGCTTGTATAACAGTAACTCGGGTGCCTTTGTGAGTTCTAACGTTGCCCCCCATAACGGGGTTGAAAGACTGCTGCCACGCAGCTTGCCATTGGTAATCCAGCGATAAAATATGGGTGTGAGCTTGCAGCTAACGGTACTCGGAACCTCTTTACGTTGAATGAACGCTTCGCTGTCTGTTAGCCTCTGGCCAGGTCATTTGTGTGCCGTTGAACGGAAGATGTAATCAGAAGGAT
Source organism: Dermacentor silvarum (assembly GCF_013339745.2). Lineage (NCBI taxonomy): Eukaryota > Metazoa > Arthropoda > Arachnida > Ixodida > Ixodidae > Dermacentor > Dermacentor silvarum. The sequence continues at coordinate 83,723,547 of NC_051155.1, read as the reverse complement.
GAAAAATAAGGATTGAAGTTGAATAATGAACTGAAGTTGGCAAGGAGTTCTGTCGCCTGTAATCAACAGTTGAGTGATGACCTGCTCCATAAGCGTCGAGCGAGGTACTTACCTTGTGCGTTTTTCGCATTAACCTTAAAAAATATACTGGCCCACCCGCGATGTAGATGTGAGGACATGGTATTAATGGCACTATTACTCGAGGCAGAGTTTACGCAGAGATTAATGAAAATAATATTGCAGTAGCCAATCATATTCTACTTAGCTACTGGTGCGATAACGTCCGCACTGGCATGATTGACGTAGCCATTTTTCTAAGCTCTTGTCAAAGACAGTGCACATATACCACAGAAACCGCTTTAGGGCTTTGTTGTTCTACTGGGATTCCACAGGTACTTTGGTTATCCACAATAAAAGTAGAAAGTAACCTATCAACAAAGGGGTCAGACAAGGAGACACCACCTTTCCAATGCTATCCACTGCAAGCTTAAAAGAAGTATTCCTGCTCTTAGACTGGGAAGGCTTAGGAGTGAGGATCAACGGTGAATATGTCAGCAACCTTCGGTTTGCAGACGACATTGTCCTATTCAGTAACAATGGGGGCGAATTACAACCAATGTTTGAGGATCTTAACCAAGAAAGTGTGAGAGTGGTGTTGAAGATTAATATGCAGAAGACAAAGATCATGTGCAATAGCCTAGCAGGAGAACAAGGATTAAGGTCCGCCAGTGAGCCTCTAGAGTCTGTAAAGGAGTACGTTTACCTAGGTCAATTATTCACACGGGGCCCTGATCATGAGAAAGAAATTACCACAAGAATAAAATTGGGCTTGAGTGCACACGGCAACCTTTACTAAATCGTGACGAGGAGCTTTACCACTGTCGTTGGAAAGAAAAGTGTACAATCGTTGTATTCTACCGGTGCTAACATATGGGGCAGAAACTTGGAGGTTAACAAAGAAGCTCGAGAACAAGTTAAGGATCGCACAAACAGTGATGGAACGAAAAATGTTAAGCCTAATGTTAAGGGACAGGAAGAGAACGGTGTGGATCAGGGAACAAACGGGCATAGCCGATATTCCAGCTGAAATTAGGCGGAAAAAATGGAGCTGGACAGGCCAGGTAATGCGTTGGAGGGATAATCGGTGGACCTTTAGTGTTACAGAATGAGATGAGAAGCGCAGTCGAGGACGGCAGAAAACTAGGTGGGGTGATGAAGTGAGAAAATTTGGAGGCGCAAGTTGGAATCAACTAGCGCAAGACAGTAGTAATTGGAGATCGCAGGGAGAGGCCTTCGTGCTGCAGTGGACATAAATATAGGCTAAAAATGGTGATGATGATAATGATGGACACTGTAGGGTGTCCTACAGTGTCCTCCCAAGTGGCGGGTAATTTGATTTTCTGTGAAGAGCAATATACAGACATAGCAAAACTTTGCAAAGCTTTTTCGGTGAATTTTTAAATTATTCATTGTACATAGTACCTTACCATAGCCCGCGTAAACATAGCTTGGTTCATTTGCCGTAAAAGCTGCCCGGGCCGCCGCTATAGCGCGTTTATTATCCGCTTGTTAGAGGTTCACCTGCTCAATAGTGCGACTCACACTGCTGGAAAATGGCTTGCGATTTTTCCAGCTGTGTTTCCGGTGCTGTGTTTTAAAGAATAGGACAAAACAATATATATAGTTGTGAGGCTTGGGCTAGACACAGGAAGGCTCACATAGTAGGGAACGGTTTAATGCTGGCCTAATGTTACATACACCGACTGAGCACTACAACAGCAATGGCTTCACTGACTCGCCATGGCGCGCAAACAAACAAAGGGTGAGGCTGCCGGAAACGAAAGCAGGCAAGGTAGGTGACGATGTCGGCGCGGCTACTTGCTGCGCAGGACACGTTGCGCCATCTGTAGCAGCCCAGACCTACTAGGCCAAGCACACATCCCTCACATTGCACCCCCGTCCGGGTGACCGAGTTCTTGGTCTAATTTGGCGCCCACAGTCACTCAAGCACGAAGTCTAGCAAGTGACGGGGAAGGTGGCGCACACGCTGTTGGCGCTGTGGCTGTGTCTTGTCGATGGCAGTTTCATCATCAGGGACTGTAATGGAGGATGTCTCTCCTTCAAGGCTGGAGGAAAGGTGTGCAACAGGAGATGGAGGAGGCACGTACAACTTGTTTGCGAAACATGCACAGTTCTTGGCTGGTTAAGCAGGCGAGCCGTCACTCCTGGCACACGCAAAGCCTTGAATGTGGATGCAGTCAACTGCTGAGTGAGACGGTATATCCCTCTGAAGCGCGGGGCCATTTTCTCGAGGGGCGCTGGCGCTTGACGTTTGACCCATACTAGGTCAACTACTGTGAAGCTATGAGAGCGGTGGGCACTATCATAGTGGCATTTGCGGTAGGCTTGAGCTGCTTTTGAATTGGCAGATGCCTCTGAACGTTGCGCTGTTACGTCGAGGACGCGCTCAACAAGGCCAGTTTGTTGGAGCGAGCGTTGTTGCTGGAGAGGAACCTTAGGCACGTAGCTGAAGAGCAACTGGAAAGGCGAAAATCTTGTGCTAGAGTTCACCGAAGTGTTGACCGCAAAGGCTGCTTCATGGAGCTTTGGAGGCCATGATAAAGGTTCCAAAGCATATATTTTTCGTAACACTGTAAGTAATGTCCGATTGCTACGTTCAACGAGGCCGTTCCCTTCCAGTCGGTAGGCTGTTGAAAAGGGCAGCTCAACGTATATAGCCGCATGAACCGCTTGAACTCTATCGACTCAAAGGCTGACCCATGGTCAGAGAGGCAGTGGTCAGGTGCACCATAGCAGTAAAATACTTTATGCAAAGTATGAATAACTTCGCGTGCCGAGGTTGACGAAAAGTCTGCTGGAGCAATAAGCGAGTCGCAAAATCAATCACGTTCAGTATGTACCGTGATGAGTTAATGGGAGGCATAGTTATGTGGTCGATAGCAATGCTTGAGAGTGGAACATTTGAAGTGGGCATTTTGCCAAGAAAACCAACACTTCTTGAGGTTGGACGGTTATATTGCTGGCAGCACTGGCAGGATGACACGTAGCTCTTGACTGCTTTTTCCATATCTGGCACCAGTAACGGTCTTGCACTTTGTGTAAAGTCCGCTTAACATCGAAGTGACCTGCACCATCATGTAGTGCCTGGAGAATGACGGGGCGCAATGACGATGGCGCTACAACAGCATAGGTTCCTGCCGGTGTCCGATGATATAGAATGTTGTCGACTAGATTGAACTCAGCCGGGGCATCTCCATCAGCAAGGCTTTGAAGAATTGCGCTGCATTCAGGGTCTTTTTCTTGAGCAGTAGCGAGTGCTTGGGCGGAGTGTGTGACTGCATACGAAAGTCGAGCCAAATGGTCAGCTACAACATTCTGTCATCCAGGCAAATGTCTGACAGAGAAGTCAATTTCAACCAAGTCCATGAGCATGGACGTAAATCTACGAGATGGTTTCAGACACTTGGTCAAGCAAACAGTCCAGTTATCTGTAACTAGGACGAACTTCATTCCGATGAGATACTGACGAAATTTCGCTGTTATCGCCCAATGTACTGTGATGCCTTCCCACACGTTAATGTGAAGCTTGCGTTCGTCTAGTGTCAGGGATCGGCTAGCATAGGCAAATAACACGTTCTTTTCCATCCTGAAATTGTGACAACGCTGCTCCTATGGCTTCACCAGAAGCATCAGTGGTTACTGTTGTTGCTGCAGATTGATTGAAATGAGCAAGTAGTGGTGGCTGTGTGAGGGCTGAGTGAATAGTCCTGAAGACACTTTAACATTCTGGAGACCACAGAAATGTGGACGACTTGACAAGGGCTTAAAGAGGAGCTACCACTTTAGCGAAGCCCTTGATGAATCGAAGGTAAAAGCTGACTGTCTGTATCCAGGAAAGAACTTCCTTTTGGTTTCGAGGAGTTGCGATACAGCACATGGCAGCTGCCCTTTCTGGATCCGTGCGATGGCCTTCGCTAGATATGATGAACCCAAGAAATTTGATGGAAGCGAGACCGAAGGAACTTTTGTCAAGTGAGGCCTTAAGTACACTGGCATGCAACAACTGGAGGGCTTCATGCATAAGGTCTGCGAATGTGGCGAATGACTCTGCATAGATAAGGATGTCATCGAGATATACTCGCATGCCGCTTTTGTCCGGGCGAGGCCGAAGGTCTTGGAATAGCAATTGCATGGCTCGCTGAAATGTGGACAGTGCATTCTTTAATCCGAATGGCATTCAGGTCCACATGTAAGTTCCGTGGTGGAGGATGAATGCTGTTTTCTCATAGTCCTGGGGTCTCAGGCTGACTTGCCAGTAGGCGCACTTAATGTCTATTGTGGCAAAGTAGGCACAGCCAGCGATGTCCTGAATGATGTCATCAACCAGTAACAGGGGTTGTACAACCTTGATCGTACGTTCATTGAGTGGAATGTAATTCACACACAAGCGCTTCTTTCCACCGCGAGACAGCACAACGACTGGAAATGCCCACGGGCCTGATGCAGGGAGGATGATATTTTGAGCAAGGAGCTTTTTGATTTGCCTTTCGAGGAATTTCCTGTCTTCTAGCGTATATCTGTAAGGACTGCGGCTGTACGGCACAGTATTAGGCAGCAAATCAATGCGATGTTGAATGTCGGTAAAATGACCAATGTCATCTTCATGGCGAGAAAAGAGTGCATTGTTCTTGGCCAGTATGTCATCAATGACAGACTGCTGTTCTGCGGAGAGCTGGCTGCCTAGGTTGGCTGGTGGAAGTTCGGGGTGGATGGTTACAGGCACCGTAGTGCAGACATGTAGCGTGGCAGTGCTGCTGTCCAACGGCACTGTCTTCGCCGCCAAAGCTTGCCAGCGAGGCTCTTCTTGCGAAAGTAAGGGTTCTCGTTGTAGACAGTCTTGTGACGTTGCTTCTGCCAGCGCAAAAAGTTTTGAGCAGGCTAAAATGACAGCATTGGCCATTCGCGGGACAAAACGCTGAGTGGCCAAAAGCGTTACACCCGTGGCTGGATGTTGCAGCTGATTAAGGGATAGGACGTTGTTCTCGAAAACTGCTGCCTCAACCACACCAGTGGTAGGGCCAATAGTTACCTTAAGGAGGGCGGACCCAACTGGTAGCGCTGTACCACCTCCAACGACAGCAAGAGGGGAATTAGTCCATGGCAAGATCCTTGCAGAAGGTAGGATGGCTTTAGAAATCAATGTCACGTTTGAGCCAGAGTCCGGATATGCTTCATGTTCTCCGACTCCTGCAACAGTCGCCGTGAAAAATGGACATTGATGTTGGGAGCCTTCAAGTTTGTCAGACATACTGTGAAAGCCTTGGCTGTTGGGCATCAGGAATGGTTGACGATGGGGTTCGTGGTGCCCTGTTGCTACGCGAGGGGCATGCCGATGCGAAATGTCATAACTCTTTACACTTCTAACAGACTGCTTGTGTGATGTCTTGGCCGCTCCGAAATGCTGGGGCCCCATACTGTGCAGAAATCTCTTCGTATCTTCGCTCCTGTTGCTCCTTGGGCAAATCTGAAATGCGCTGTCTTCGGTTGTGCTGTTCTAGCTGTTTGCGGAGCTGGTGGCTGGAAGTTATACTGCTGACGTCCTGAATTGCCACTTTGAAATGAACGAGGGGGTGGCTTCTCTGGAAGCACCGGTTGTTTTACGCTTGCCCTGGCGTGGGCATGTTGAGTGCACTTGTCTAGGCTTGCGCACGTGGACATGAAGTCGCGCACTGTTGACGGCCTATTAGCCGCGATGGCTGCAATGACATGTGGCTCTTGAAGACCTTGTAGTAGGTAATCAATCTTCTGGGCGTCGGTAAGGGTGACGGGGCAGCTTTCAATGACACGCAGCTTTGCGTAAGCATACTCTTGGAGGCTCTCGTCTGGGCCCTGTCGGATCTTTGTGACGCGTTCCTGCCACTCGATGAGTGTCAGCTCCGACGAAAATGTTTCCTTCCGGGCGGCGCTCCAGGTTTCCCAGGTTGAATGCTGATTTCCAAAAGCGAGATGCCAATTCCTAGCTGTGCCTTTCAGTTCACTCTCGGCAATGAGACGGGTGGTGGCGTCATCCCATGCGGCAAGCTGCTGTACCCGGCGAACGTCATTGAGCCAGACATTAACATTTTGTGCTGGAGACTGGTCAAAGTAAGCAATCGATGACGGCAGGTATGGCAGTGTGGTAATTGTAGTCGAGAGGCGTGGCAGCTGTTAAAACAGAAGTGCCAGACTTTCGAGCGTCGCGGGGTCAAGGGTCACACCGGAGTTGCCGGCGGTATCCGCCCTCTCCAAGCTTGACCGCGGCGTTGCCTCACAACGTTGGTGAATGTCGACTTCGAGGCGCTGAATGAGCTCTTCATTGGAGCCGGGGTTCTCTAGCACGCGTCGGGCCAATTCTTCTCGGATAAGGTCGACTCCGAGCTGCAACATGGTCGTTGAGTCAAGCTCCTCCCAAATAATTCTGGGCATGATGCAGCGCGAAACGAGGCTGAGCGCACGGGAGACTAGGCGAGTGAGCGCTAAGCCAAAGGCTATGCGGGGGATTCAAGTTAGTTCTGTGCTAGTTGTCAACATTCACGGCACTCTTCATATGACGGCCGTGCTTTTCTTCTGAGGCGGAGTGAACACAGACGAGCGGTAAAATGCCAGGAGTATCTTCAGGCGTGAGTCTTCGGTGGAGTGAGTGCGTGAGTACACTGACAAATGTGGTTGAAAAGGCGTACTGACCGGCGTTGGACGCTGGCGTTGACCAAAAGACGTTCTTGCGCTGCCGTGGCTGAGTGGCTTGGCAGAGGTTCGGGGTCGACTGCGGCAGATGTGAGGCTTGGGCTGGACACAGGAAGACTCACATAGTAGGGAACGGTTTAATGCTGGCTTAATGTTACATACACATTAAACCGACTGAGCACTACAGCAGCAATGGCTTCATTGACTCGCCATAGCGGGCCAACAATAAAGGGTGAGGCTGCCGGAAACGGAAGCAGGCAAGGTAGGTGACGATGTCGGCGCGGCTACTTGCTGTGCTGTACACGTCGCGCCATCTGTAGCCGCCCAGACCAACTAGGCCAAGCACACATCACTAACATAGTAAACGCTGCACAACATTTGAGAAAATTTTCGATAATGTCGACACGTGTCAGTGATATATAAATGCTGGTTCCTTTCGAAATAACGTGTTTGAATTCCCAAGCGGATGCTGCGGCTGATAGGTTACAGGAAGCAACAAAGAAGTTTAAGTGCAGAAGACCGAAGACCTCAATTTATATGTGCGAAAGTGACTAAATCTTCTGAGCGGATCTTTTCTTTTGTAGGTAAGTGCTCGACCGAACCATGCTTTTCTTTCTGTGAGCGCGCAAACACTGCAATAACAGAAACGAAAGATCGATTACAATTTATTAAATAATCGCGCTAAAGACGATCACGACAGGAACGCATACGATAGGACAGGCGCTGACCTTCCAACTAGCGTTTATTACAAACGAATATTTATTTTATGCAGTGCGCATCAGGTACATCGTGTACGCATCATACAAAAGGTTGTATAAGCCGATCAGTTCATACATAAGACTGTATGGCCGACCAATTCACTTGCCTAGATAACTCGAAAGAAATCTCACTTCTTTTTGCTGCAACGCCAAAGACGGACAGCTGACACACTTGTCACCTGCCTTCCTCATAAAATACGCTTCAACTATTTCGCGCTCTGTTTTTTGTCCTCAAGAAAGTTGTGTTGTCAGGCATGGGTGGGCATGCGCACTTCTTGCCGTGTTCAGCCAAGTGGCTACCGTATCCTTTTCTAATGTCATTATTGTGCTGTATGGCCCTGTCGTTTAAGGACTGTTCAGTTTGTCCTATATAAACGCGTTCCCAATCTAAGGGCATCTGACATACAGCTGTAGTAGATTTGGTCTAAGTAGTCCGGTGATTACCATAGCAATATGCGTTTCAGGAACATTTTTTCGAAGTTTACACACTGCAGACAATTTACAAGGCGCTGAAAAAACTATATTGACCTTGTGTTGGTTTGCGGCCTCTTTCCTATTATGTGAAACTTTATGGAGGTATAGAATTGCATGCACAAGTCTTATGTCGCAATCTTTGGCTGGGCACTTCCTTCCTCGTTTTAATTTTTGAAGTAATGTCTCACACACAGATGAAATGACAGACATTGGGAATCTTCTATGTTTTAATCTGTCTACTTAGATACATTATGTTGATTCTGGTGAACATAATGGACTTTTACAAAGCACCATGAAGGCATGTGGTTGCTGTGCCTCTCTTTACCAATTTCGAATGTGCGCTATTGAAAGGTGAGCAGCCAACCGGAGACTTGACCTGGTCAACCTCTCTGCCTTTTACCTCTTATTTTTGCTCCTTCCTTCCTTCCTTCAACACTTTTTAATCTTGGGGTGTATCTCCAGCACGCGTGGTCATATGGCGAAAACAAAATCATAAGATCCAGAAACTGAATACAGTTATCATTGGGCAGTTGCAAAGGTAAACTTGAGCCCTTGGGAATGCTTTGTGAACAAGTGTAAACAATCCGCTACAGCGTCGTCAAGGCATAGACATGGTGAATGTCAAGGACTATTACGTAGTCGTCGACACACCTAAATACACGAATGAATGGTTTTCCGGTTAGTTCCACATTAACGCGGTTGTCAAATGACGCTAAATAAGTCATATAATATGGGGGCTATTGGCGAAATAATGCAGATTTCTGTGCGTTGAATGTATATAACAGCCATTGTGACTAATGGCAGTCGAATTCAAGTAAAATTGTGCTAATGCTAAAAATTATCGCTGTTCATGCATATTAAGTGCTTGAATTTTAGTTCACCCATTTTATCTGTTTTTTTTTCACGAAAAACACATAGGATACCTTCACGCGCCACAAAGAAACTTAAGTCCTCAACGTCCAGTGAGAACGCTGTGGCCACGGTTCACAGACCATCTTGTTGCTCTAAGATAATGTCATCGGAGCACGCCACCATCAAGAGGTCTTCGATTGGTAGCGGCTTCAAGTTACTTTGTTGAGTAAAGAAAAAAGGAAATAGAACGCGAAATCATTGAACCCTATTTTATAAGGAAGGCAGCTGAGAAGTGTTTCAGCAGTCTGTCTTTGGCATTGAAGGAAAAAGAAGTTACATTTCTTTCCAGGTCTAGGCACGTGACCTGACTGCCCATACAATATTATGTATTAATTTATTGGCTTGTACAATATTTTGTATGAGGATTCTCGCACGCAGTACCTGATGCCCCATGCATAAATTAGATGATCCTTTGTAATTAACACCGGTCGGAAGTTTAGCGCCCGTCCTGTCGTATCCCTACTAAAAATCCTATTTGATTTCAAACGGGTTTAATCAAATAGGATTATGGAACGGGACCCCGTTTGAACCTGTTTAGTCCAGACCTGTTTGAACCTGTTTAGTCCATACCAGTTTGTCCCCGTTTGAACCCGTTTAGCCCAGACCTGTTTGTTCCTGTTTAGTCCACTCCCGTTTGACCCTGTTCAGTCCTGTCCTGTTTAACCCAGTCCTGTTTACCCCTGTTCGAACCTATTTATTTCCCTATTTGGGCCAGGTTTCTTTAGACTGGTCCTATGTCACTTAACAAAAGTCACTCTTTAAATATAATTGGTGCACTTATGGATTTGAGATCAGCCTTGAACGATTTTTGTGTGGCCTATGAGTGCGCTTGACATGTATGGCCTATAAGAGTACGCAACCTGAAAAAGATCGGTAGCTCATTTTCATATGTACTACAAGTATGGAAATGTAATTCTTGCAGGTGTACTGCATGCTTTATCAATTGTACTCATCTTACTGCAGTCTTGTGTTGCTGCAATGGTTTGTGCATAAAACAAATGTACAGCAAAGCGTAATTTTAAGTTGCAAAAACGTCGGGTGAAGAGGACTTGTAAAAGAAAGACATAGGTGTACTTTACGTGTGTTTTTATGTACACCCATTCAAACATTAATACTGAAGCGCTCCGATTCTAAGACGGGGTATGTCACACATCTGAGAAGCATAGTTTATTCGAAATTCTATAATGGTACTCTGACAGAAAACCAGTGGAATGTGTTGCTTTGGTGAGAGCTTGCAAGGCACCTGAAAAAGTAAAGAAAAGCCAACAATATCTTTTCACTTATGCAACAGGGTCACACAAAGGCAAAAGCAGTTTTGCGTATGTTCACACAGATAGGAATGGGTAAGCATTCAGGATATAGGAGATACTAACAAATCTCATTCAAAGTTAACTGGTTTCATGCAATTTGGCTATGATTCTAAGGGAACATGCATTACTGTTGTAGCATTAACTGTCACAATTAGCGGTCCACTGAAACAAGTGCTATAATCAAAGAGACATCACTTATTCGATAAATAATAGTATTGAAGCAACAGAAGTAGTACAACCATAAAATGCACATTTAAAAAGCAGCATGGGCACGTCACGCTAATAAATTATTCGGAAGCTACCTTTCTGCCAGCAAAGTAAATACCGTTGCGGAATAGTGGCTTTAGCATCCAACGTGTATGGCTGGTTTATCCCATATTGATAATTAAGAGACTTAGATGGGCTAGTTGGTTGCTGGCTTGATGGAACATTTTATAATGGTGTTTGTAGTAAATTCTGCTTCATTCTATGTCACAATCTCATTGGTAATCCGGACAGAGTGTTCCTCTGACCCATGACAAAGTGCAATGAGCATGAGAAGGTACCGCCTCCTGCTTTTTAGCTATATTGCACGAGAACACTATAATATGGTCGTGCGTCGTCCTGAAGGGAACATCACCTTAGACGACTCTTGCACAGGAGGGTGCTTGGTGCACCTGAGTACTTCTGCCGGTCTCGCTGATTATTTTCCCTTAAAGGCACTAAAATGACGTTTGATAGACTCTCGCGCGATATAGCTAGAAATGTGGGAGGCTGTACACCTGGCCTCCAAAACATGCATGTTCATGTGTATGCATAGAGTTGTCAGCTTGCTTATTTCCTGTGCTCTGTGTTTCTGTGTGGACCTGCGTGCTAGGCCATGCCACAGGCTGCCCCGAATGTTTGGTATGTTATTGGTACTTTCTTCATTAACACGTTCAGGGCCACGATCTCGTAGCAATGCATTTTCTGATGCCGTTTCTAATAGTACTTCGTCAGTCGTCATAGTGACACTGTGCCCATGTTATCAGTACGGATTTGATGGAACATGTTATAACGGTGCATGTGAGGACGGGACATAGAAAGAATGCACTGAGGCCAATCGCCGAACTACGAAACGTTCTATGAAACGTTCTGATCTGCACAAGATTAAAGACACATTTGTACTACACGTTATACCCGTGCAATGTAGTTAAAATATCGTGCAATCGTGCAATCTCGTATAGTTAAATATCTCGTGCAATATAGCTAAAAAGCAGGAGGCGGTACCTTTTCATCAATTCACGCTCTTCAAGCCCGCGAATTTGAAAACCTTTTCTTTCAAATATATGTATTTTCTTTTTGATAAGTTAAGTGACGCGATGTTAATGCAACCTTCTCCATTCCTTTATCATGTGAAATACCCCAAACAATTATCTCTCTCTCTGATCCTTAAAGCTTCCAAGTATATAAGTGTCACCGTACACTGGAGTAGCAAGGACACCTTTGCAATGGTCAGCCAAGCGACCCCCCGCTACAAAAGCCTGCACGGATGCTCGATGCTTCCTGAAATGGTCATTAACGCATCTACCAGTATGACTGACATAACAACGGCCACGAGAGAGTGGGATGTGGTAAACCGCCTCCGTCTGGCAGCGTACGAAGGCCTTAACATGGTGTTTTGCGCTCTTTTGTGAAGTGCGTGCACTGTTCACAGCATAGCACATTCGTGCCAGTTTTTTCGAGCGGAGGAGACTATGGGACTATAGGAACTCAAAACTTGTTAGGAGAGACATCGCATTGAACAGTATCAGATCCGCATTCGAATGGTGATGCGAGCATCAGAAAGCTCGGAGTGCAAACAACCAAGAGGCTCAAGCAGGCGGGTTTTCCTGGTGAAGCAATCGCTTCTGTTGTTGAAAGCCTATTGGTTAAGTAAGGTCTGGTGTGGGGAGCAGGGGAGCCGATAAAAAATGGTCAAGGAAGCCGTTAATGGTGCCTTATTTGCACAACCTCTCCCACCACTTGAAGAAAGTGGCCAGAAAGTGCGGCCTTCCCATAGTGTTCTCCGCTCAGAAAAACTGGGGCGAATTTGCCGTGCAGTCAACAGTGCACGCACTTGCTAAGACAAGTGCGTGCACGCTAAGCATGCTAAGGGCTTCGTACGCTGCCAGACGGAGATGGTTTACCACAACCCGCTCTCTTGTGGCAGGTGTTATGTCAGCCAAACTGGTAGATGCTTTAATGACCATTTGAGGGAGCATCGAGCATCCGTGCAGGCTGTCGTAGCAGGTGGTCATTTGGCTTACCATTGCAAAAGGTGTCCTTGCACTCCAGTGTACGACGACACTTGTATACTTGGAAGCTATATGGATCAAAAAGAGAGAGAATTGCTTGAGCCATTTCACATCAAAAAAGGAACGAGAAGGTTGCATTAGCACCGCATCACTTAATTTGTCAAAAAGAGAAGAGATATATTTGCAAAAGAAGGTTTCCAAGTTGGCGGGCTTGAATAGCGTAACTTGATTGTATAACGTGTAGAACAAATGTGTCTTTGATCTTGCGCAGATCAGGATGTTCCGTAGTGTTGTATGACATGACCATCCGTTGTGATCGCGCCGACACAATGTGCGCCATGGCGGTGTTTCGGCCAATGTTTCTGTGCGGAAACTGCTGCCTGTGTAATTTTTCTGCTGTAAACCTCACCTGAAGTTCGGCGACTGTCCTCTGTGCATTCTTTCTGTGATCCGTCCTGACACGGCGCCGTTATAGGATGTTCCATCAAACCCGTACTGATGACGTGGGTACAGTGTCACTATGACAACTGACGAAGCACAATTAGAAATGGCATCAGAATACGCAATGCTACAAGATCATGGCCCTGCACTTGTTAATGAAGAAAATACCAATAGCATACCAAACATTCGGCGCAGCACGCGGTATGGCCTAGCGCGCAGATCCACACAGAAACATAGAGCACAGGAAATAAGCAAGCTGACAACTCTATGCGTACACATGAGCAGGAATGTTGTGGTGCTCAGGTGTACAGTCTCCCGCATTTTTATCCATATCGCGCGAGCATCCATCACGCATAATTTTAGCACCTTTAAGGCGCAATAATCAGCGAGAGATGTAGAAGTACTCTCAGGTGCACCAAGCACTATCCTGTGCAAAAGTCGTCTAATGCGATGTCCCGTTCAGGATGATGCACAACCTTATTATAGTGTTCTCATGTAATATAGTTAAAAAGCGGGAGGCCTTATCATGTTCATTGCATTTTGTCAGGGGTCAGAGAAATACACTGCCCGGATTACCCATGAGATCTCCGCCGGCCGTGAACAGTGGATGACAAGAGTGGCGTAGAATGAAGCAGAATTTGCTACAAACTTGCGATCTTGCAACTTTTGGAGATATCGCAGCTGCGTACAACGTATGGAAACCTTTGGGTGATACCATTTTCCCTACAGTGTTGCAGTCAAGATTTCGAGATATCCGGAGCACAGCACAGAAGAATTGCTAGATAAGAGGTCAAATATACATAAAGTCGATACCGAGCCACGAAAAAATTTTCTACTTAACTGATATGTTGAGATATCAGAGTTTGAGTTAACAAGGGTAATCCGGAGTCCCCTACTACAGCATGCCTCATAATCATATCGTGGTTTTAGCATGTGAAGCTAAAGAATTTAATTTTTTTGGAGCAAACAGTATATGCATAAGAACAAATGCTAAAATAGAATATGCTGACAGTAGCTACATAAGCAAAAATTTCATACTTTCAAGAAATTGTCAGATGGTCTGAGCAAAGATCTACTAATGCCAAAATGATGGGCATTAGTTTTTAATGACCTATTCTGCAATACCTTCCTTACTTTAACTCAAATTATACGTGCAGTGTACATACATGGTGCTAACTACAGCTGAAAAAGATTGGCACTATTCCTTGAAGTAAGACGTGCAAGGTACTTTTTCACGCAATTGCAGCAGTTTGCCTTGCGATTGTTAGCCTATGCAAATGGATTTAAAACTTCTTGACATCCCTGTCCCTGAAGAGGTTCAATAGTCGCACTTCGCCTCCTTTCATCAGTTTTTGTCCACAAAGTCATGCAGATAAAAACATTACCCTGAGTTTTCACCTGTTAATGCATTCCGTTTCATAATAATGAAATTGTGGTCACTGAAAAAAAAAGCTCAAGTTGCGGAGCAGAAACAGTTTCCAGGGTTACACCATGGCAGCTACACACGTGGACCATTTCTTTTACTTCAGAAGCAGCTGACTGAAGGCATGTTCCACGGTGCAGGTTACTCTCGCCAGGATATCGTGAAGTATCCTGCAGTGTTGAAGTTCAGTCCTTTGCACGAAATGGCAGTTTCAGGTTTAGTGGGCTTGCAGGAAGACAAGCTGAAGTTAACTTCTTGGTTTAAACAGGCTTTTTTGTTTTAATATGTAAAGCTTTCTTGCGACAGTTTGCACAGGTGGTCCCTTAGCGTCGCTGTGAAGTGGACATAGAGCTATATGACCCAGATGATATGAATAGCCTGCTCTACTTGGCATCTTGCAAATGTGTTACTTTTCATGCCCTTGATTTTCTGTCAGCATTCTTCAACTCTTGCTATTAGTAATTTCTTCCCGGCTGGCCAAATTATCCGGAGGCTCCACACTGACGCTACTGATGTCTTAAAGTGCCGACTTTTCGGGACAAGGTTCTTAGCTTTGTAAGTCTGGTTGAAGGAAAGGTGGCACTTATAGATTTCTAATCTGGACAAGAGTAAGACGAACCAATGTGCCTTGGCTAAAAAGTGTTATCCATAACTTCTGTAGAAAATTTTGTCAAAGCTTCAACAAAAATTGATCTAGGCAGGTAACAGGATGATGAAGCTGTGGTCAGTGACCAACTTACTGCCAGCATGCTACCACTGAGAGCAATTTTCTCAACCCTTGACTAACTGCTATACACTATGGACAAGACGTAACCATGATTCGCTGGCTTGTTTCAATAATGTCTAGAATAGGCACCTGTAGGTGCCACCTTTCCTACAACCACATTTGCAAAGCGAAGAACCTTATCCTGTAAAGTCTGCACTTGAAGACATCGATAGCGTCAGTGTGGGGCCTCAAGATAATTCGGCAAGCGAAGAAATTACTTACAGCACGATTACAAGTACAGCAACAGAAAACCAAAGGCTTGGTAGACGATGCAATCTTGACAGCGCTAACTACAGCAGGTCATTGTTCAGAAGTTCTTGAATGCACAACTCTATGCCAACTTCACGCCAATGCTACTGAAGCACTCATGCAGACAGTTGCAAAAAAAAGCTTGATGCCCCAAGAGAAATGCGCCCACTCAAACCATGGAAGTTATGTGTAACTTGTCTTCCTACAACTACAATGAACCTAAAGCTGCTGTTTTTCACAGGGGAACAAACACGAACGCTAGTGCCTCACTCAACCCGAGTCATCTGGTCCGTGGAAGGTGCCATCAGTCAGCTTCCTTGCGAAGATGAGGCCCGCACCTGCACTGTGAGTGAGCTGTACAAAACAGATGCACAGCCTACAAGCTTATGTGCCTTAGTGTGAGCAAGGAACGCGTATGGGCTCCAAAACCCACCGAACCATTTAACCCAACCCAACGAGCCAAGCTAGTTTCGTGCGGAGAAAAGTTGCAGCACGTAGGCTTTTCCTAGAATTCTTTCTCGGCCAAGAACAAGCTTGGTTTGTTGTGTAGGCACATAAATAATGAAAAGGCATACATCGCTACCTGTGAAAAAAACATGCAAAAAATGCATGTAGAGTACACAGGTGCAGTGTCTATCACAAACCAGTATTGTGCAGTAGATGCTACATTGGCTAAAGAAGCCCAATGTATAAATGACAGGCTGCGTGACCATGCAAACTTGATGTGTGGGTCTGTTGGCATTAGTATTGCACTGCTCTCAGTGCAAGTGCACGCAAATTTAAAAACCACTGGATTGCGGCAAAATATAAGGACCAGAGTGCTTCAGAGATATGTGAAGCTTTCCTTATTCAAATGACGGGGAACCAGTGTGTTAGCTCCCCATCAATAGAAATATTAGACATTAAGACTGCTTATCATCACTGCAAAACAAATCGCGCTAGCCATGCCATGCGCCCTTTTTGTATTTGTGTCAGCAACATGCATTCAGATTGATCTATTCCACCCCTTTCGTCCTTTGCACCATATCGCTGTGCGAGTAAAAACTGGACTTTTTCTTGGTGAAAGAGTGCTAGTTTAACACATAAACTAGCTCCACGGTTGTTTGCAATAAAGGAGTATAAGCATCCTCTGAAATCATGCCCATAAAGAACAGTGCTAAAAGAGCCCTTTAAAGAAGAACATGAGTGTATCTGTCATAAAGGCCAACTCTTGTGTCTTTTACTTAACATATTTTTCAATACCAATATTGAGGTGCAAGCTCACCATATTATATTACCTTGCCAATGAAGCAAATCACAGTGGTGCTTGACTGTCGTGAGAACAACTCGGATGTGAAGATTGGCACCAATCTGCAGCATAGAATGGTCTGCTTACACTTCATCTCCAGGCCCAGCCATACCTATAGCAGCATTAAAACAAGTGAGCTTAGTGCCATAAGAGAAACAATATAGAAAGTGACACTGTGAACAAAGGAACCTTCATTAGGCATAAACAATAATAAAATGAAGACATTGTACCCATAGCTAAGTTGAGTTTGAGCAACATAGCATGCACAGTAAGAAAGATCTGATCTATGAGCCATCTACTTTAAGAAGATTACTCGAAAGCCCCTTTTTGCCGCCCCCCCTCCCCCTCATGCACGGATGGCTGTCTGGCTGAGTAAACCTGGTTTATCCCAGATATAGTGGGAACAAGCGTTATCACTTGGGGGGTCCAATCCTAATATTATTGCAGAACATGTATTCTTACAATGATGTTAATGTTTTTGTATGCTGGCCATCCTGCAGACCCTACAACATTATAGCATCGATAAGGCTAATCGCATTACCCGATAAGGCTAACCAACAAGTGTCCCAAGAAGCATAACTCCAGATTTCTACCGGGAAGCATTCACTACATTTTGACAAACATGCTTCTATAGCTTCAACCCTATTTTCATCAACATGGTACAAGCTTCAAGCATCTGCACAAACTTAATGCAAAAGGGTGCCATTAGGAATACCACAATAGTTTCCCATCCAATTCAGCCTTTAAAATAAACACTGGCAAGTTATTTACTATGACTAGAACAATTGAAGCTGTTCTGGAATTGAATAAGCCTTTTCCATACATGCTAAAATCACCACCACTATGACTTACTTATGGGCATTTTGTAGACAAAAAAAAAAAAACACCAAGCACAAGAGTTGAAGCTTGGGCAAGTCGGTAACTGTTCGTTTTGGTGGTGCTCACAATGAACACATGTGAGGGAAATAAGCGACAGACAGAGAGTGAAAGCGTGCTGTGCTCTATCGCTCTCTGTCTGACCATGACTTCCTTGGTATGCGTGCGCTGTGGATGCTCCATCTGCCGTTCCGTATCTCTTTAGTATGTGTGCACAGTGAATACCATTGAAAGGAACATAGAGACGAGATAATGCTACAATGAGCAAGAAACGTGCCTTCCGATGCAGCACATCCTTATGCGACATAATTTTCTGGCAACATCCTAAGCCTGCTATTGCACTGAAAATAGCTTATTCGAGATGCTGTACAAGACAAGTTTCCTTTTACAGAAGACTGGTGAAATTTGTTCAATTATTTCGACAAACTTGTGGTTATGCAGTAATGTGAAAAGGTGGCATCATTAAAGCCACCTTAGTTTTTGTATAAAAAAATGAAATTACAATATGGGGTTTTACATGCCAGAACCCCAGTCTTATCTTGAAGTACGCCGTAGTGAGGGACTCCGGAATAATTTGGACCACCTGGGGTTCTTTAACGTGCGCCTAAATCCAAGTACACATGTGTTTTCGCATTTCACCCCCTTGGAAAGGCATCCGCCATGGTACGATTTCATCCCGAGACCTCGTGCTTAGACGCTAAACGCCATAGCCACTAAGCAACCATGGCAGGTATGCAAAAAAAGAAAGCATACAGTCAACTCCACAGTTCAGGCTAGGTATAAATAAGCAACAGTCAACAAGCTGAACCTTTGCATGATTGCTTTGCATAATGGTTGAGGTAAGAGCAATTGCCGAAACATTCCAGATGCACTCAACATGATTTGGAGAAGACAGCATACAAGAGTTAAAAATGTTGAAAGGGAAATGTTTAGAGTAGTGCTTTACTGCTGCAATGATTTTTGTCAGTGCGCCAGTGAGCACAGTATGACTGAGGTAGCTGCTGAACATAATAGATCCTCTTTATGGCTTTTTAGGGACTGATTTGCATGGTTTGTTGCATGCCTAAGGAATTTATTATTTATTTATAAACATACCTCATAGGCTCCAGTTGGTGTATCGCGTGAGGTGGTAGGAAAACATTTCTGAACTAAAAAGGAGAACATTCAACAAAAGAACTCAAACAAAAGAAGAAAAAAAACATTCTCACAATGTGGCTGCAAATCAGGCAGCTAGCTTATAAAAACAAAGCAAGTAGAAACAGTTTCATACTGGTAGTGCTTTAGGAGACAGAATGTTAAATTCTGAGCTTCGAACACTTTAAGCCACCTTTTGTGGCCTTTTGTTCTGAGGTCCCGTTCTCTCTAGTATTATGGGAATCAATAACCCCGCTCCCCCCCCCCCCCCCCAATTTTTTCAAAAAATGTAATACACAATTAGGACAACCTACAGAAATATAATTAAGAACACAGAATTTGCGCATGCACGTATGTTTAAAGAGAGAGGAAGGGAAGTCTACAAAAATGCGTAATAACAAAGGTAACCAAAGCCCTGCTGCTTTTGTCGGGCAAATCATAGCAAGACATGAAAGGATATGCGTGCCTCACAAGATGGTCCCTAAAAAATTGTCACAATGCAGTCAGTAGGGAGCACATCATGCATTTCTACAATAGCCTCCAATTACATATAACTCAGAGGAGGCTACTTAAATGAATATATTAAACTGAAGGTAGGCCAGATTCAAAATATGCGATTCAAGTAGACCGAAACTGCAAGTTATGAATATGGCATATTGATAGCAACAGTGCTGTACATTATGTCATACATGGCAACCTGTGAAGTTTATATTTTGTAAAAATTCTGCAGACAAAAAATTTTTATTGGCGAGATATAGCACACATTTTTTAAAGCTTCCTCTCAGCACCCACACTGTTGCATTGATATACACATAATTAACCATTATTTAACTTGAGCTATAGCACACAAACCAGCAGCGAACTTGAAATACCCGAACTGACTACAGTTTTATATCACATAGCGTATTTCCAGTGTTCTTGCTGCTGCCGATTTAGCCTGTTTAAGGAATTTATCTGAACAAACTGGCCTAAAGCAAGTGCCCCCCCTGGTATACTCGTTAGAGATCTTCACGAAAAATTCAAGAGAGTTTACAGGTATGAATTATACCAAAAAAAACCTACAGCTTGTGTAAGTGGCAGGGACCGTTTCGTACACACCTTGTCGGAGCATGCAGATCAGATGCTTTGCCGTGCTGTTCCGGCTGCAGAAATGTCTTAGGTTCCTATGCGGTGTAGAGATGCCTCTGGTTCACGAAATCTTGACATCTCTAAACAGTAAGAAATGTTCAATTTACTGTAATATCTGCTGAAACTGCAAGCTTGCAAGTTAACAAGATCATGTTACATTCTGAAAAGTCTCATACAACCAACTACACGAAGCTGCATCTGGTTGTGCAAACATCTGATTGTTACATCACGGGCGGTTATTTAACATGAAATGAAACTGCAGCAAACATAAATCTACTATCAAAAGCTTCACACAAACGTACATCTGTAGTAAGTGAAATGTGAATTGTACTACGAAGACAATTCCTTAGCACATGAAAAGTGTTCCAAAATCGAATTTCTTTATGCGGTGGAACAAAGCATTGTCTCAAAGGACGATGCACTGAAAATTACAAGAACAAACGCCTCATTTTTCAGTACAAAAAAATTCGGTGAAAGAGAAACACTGCTGTCGTAATCTCCGTTTCTGTGAAATAATCAAACATTTACAAACCAACGAAAACACACAGGACACCCAACACAAGAAATACAGCCTGTCTGGCGACACTATATGTAGGAGAATTCGCATACAGGCTAAAATATGGCCATGCGTCAGACACACCAATCTAGTACCATCTCGCGCAGCCGTTTGCTGACCTACAGCCTCCCGCATTTTTAACTATATCGCACCAGCATACAATGAAATGGGCGTGCGTCGTCCTGAGAAGAGCAGCTTAGCAGATGACGCTTGCGCTGGAGAGTTCTTTATGGGCCTCTGCTTACTTTTGTCGGTCTCGCTAAGTACCGCCGTCGAAGGCGCTAAAATGACCCATGATCGACGCTCGCGCAATATAGTTACAAATGCGGAAGGCTGTACTTCTAGAAATACCTATACAGAAATTATGTACACAAGCAGTCACTTTCCCTGGTTGAATTCTTTCTTTACCATTCAGGTCAAACAATCACCGGCGCTAGCATACGTTATACCAGAAAGCAAATACATGATAACGCTCCTGGCAACGTCCAATAGGCTTCAAGAGATTTTTTGTGAAACTGTTCGCTAAATGTGCACTGCGACATGAACAACGAACATTCGAAAAACACATTTATCATTGTGGTCGCTTTAATAATCATCTCGTGATCCGTATAACAATTCACACTTCACGAACCACTGACTACAAAACTGCACGCAAGCGCCGGACAAACCTTTCTAGGCGTAGTCGGCAAACGCTCCTTCATGTCAGGTCGCGGCGTCGACTGCACGACGATCCTTACGACGTAAACACTGTTGAATTGCGGATGAACTACAGCATGTAATACCTCAACAAATTCTTCCGTGCACTGTGATCCGATGCGATATTATCAGAGGCTTTTTCATGAGCCGGGAACAAAGAAAGCGCGAGCGGGCCATAAGTACGATAATCGACATCGGTGAACCACACGAAAGATACTGCAAGCTACGTTACGCGGTCCCAAGGGCTAAGTGATCATCAAACCACACAAGGGGCACGATATTTTCTCTCGGCACAGCGTACACGCGATTAACATCCACATCGACCTGCTTAAATGCAGCGCGCACGCACAGCAACAGGGAGCAACAGTTGAAGACGGGAAAATCATATCATCCGTAATTTTACCGGCCATGCCCCTGGGGCAGTGGAAGCGCCTCCTGGGGGCACGGAAAGTGACCATGATTTCGTGCTTTCGCCCACTTTCGACCCTTTGGTGACTGCATGTATCGTGACGGCGTAGTGTGTGGTAGTTTGTATGGGCGTTCTGTGGCAGTATTTCGATATTATGCGTCTTATACGGCGTGTTCCAGCCACGTTCCTTTCAACAGCGATGACAGCAATCTGCGGAGCGGACGTATCGATCTCTCAGGACCGGGAAATCGGCTTGATTTGCGGCTTAGTTTGGTTTGCGAATGTTCCAAGGCTTTTCTGCCGCGCTATCAACGATACATTTGGAGTGGTGTCATCGACACAGTTTGTTCCGGCTTTTTTTTTTTGTTTGTGTGTCATTCTGCTGCTGTGTACGGTTCGTTAGTAGTGCCCTCCATGCATCGGACGCTGCTGTCACGGTGGTTTGATTTCTTGCTTTGTAGTGAGCCGGTTGCTACTCAAGAACATCAGCGTTTTCGCCAGCGTTTTCGGGCACTGCTTGCGTTCTATGCCTGTGTCTGTGCGTGAGCGAGCGCGTGTGATATGCGTCGTTAGTATGTCTGCACTTTTAAAATGTGTACATGTTAATAAAGCACTCCGTTTGTGAAAATGCATGCTAGCATACAGCTTTATTAAAAGCCATAATGCCAACTTCTACGCAGCTTAAAAAGAGGCGCGTACGTTAGTAGGTGTTAATTGTCTGGATATGAAAAAAATAATAAAAAAAAGTTCGAGCTCGCTGGCCGCCGATTCCAGGGCGCGTTTATTGCTTTCCGCGGATGATTGCACACGCGAGAGAAAAAAAGGAGCGCGAGAAGGATGGCGTGACCTTTTTTTCGACGACGACGCTCGAAAGCAATCGTATGCCCAAGGAGGCGTTGGTATGCCTTGCATGAATACGTGGTCCGGAAGCGGGGTTGTGTGGCCTACAGGTTACGACGTTTGCCTTGAGATCTGGGGTACGCGGGTTCGAATCCCGCTTCGGCTTATTTTTATTTTTTTTCTTGCTATTACCATTTTCTTCTTTTTTCCTCTCTGGCGGCGCCGTCGGTTGTGCCCCGGTGCCGGGCGCCGACGCGAAGCGGCTGTCGTTGGGGTGTTGCGGAGCGCTCGCGCGTGTGTACCAATTTCAAATTAAATTTTACTGTAAATCTGTTCAAGCATTAAATTGCATAGTATGACTTCATCCAGTACGACAGCTACAAAGGTCCCGTTCTAACCAGTTTTTGTGCCGAGTAAGCGCCTGTGTAGACCTTTTTGGTGCCAGTGGGACCAGTTTGAGCCAGTTTAACTGGTTTAACTACCAAACGGGTCCCCTCTTTAGACCCATTTCTGTGTCGGAGATTGCTGTTTAAACCTGTCTGCGGGCCAAAAAAGGCCCCTGTTTGGTGCCAGTGCCCGGTATGAACCCGTTTGTTCGCTAAACGGGGCCCCTGTTTAGACCTATTTGCAAGCCAAACAGGACCCCGTTCAGACCCGTCTGTGTGTAAACGGGTCCTGTTTACACCTGTTTGTTGCCAACCAGGTCCCTGTTAAAACCAGTGTAAACCTCTGCCTGTTTGAATTTAAATTGGATTTTTTAGTAGGGGTGTGCTCCTTTCGGCTTCATCTTTATCGCAATTTTATGAAAACTGTCTAGATTAACCAACTCGCCCAAACGAAGCTATTGTTCCGATTACATGTACCTGAAAAAAAATATGCAGATACCGCGCACTGTGGAAATCGACGTAAGCGAAGCTTTTTGTGCTGTTTTTGTTCGTTGACGGTATCTGGAGGTAACTTTGACTGCATACGACAGTCATGATGTGGTGTTAAATGTTACCTAGGGTGCACCACCTCCGTTTATCTACGTAGTACAGAGAGCACACCGCGAGACGAGTTAGGCCGAGGCATTGTTGTGCGCCATTCTCCCTAGCCCGTTAGCACTGTCATTCCCTCACACGACCCATGGCATCCTGGTTGAGAGAAATAAATTCTTTTATTGAAGCCTTAGGAGAAATAGCTGCTACCACGTCCCGTGCCCAACGGACCAGTGCCCGCTGACGACCCGGGCTTCCGTCACGCAGCATGGGCTCCCAGTGTTGCAGAGCAGAGACATCGTAGCTGGAGCGCCGCTTGCGTATTCATCTTTTGTCGCCGCGGTGCTTAATGCGACTTTGCGTCTTCATCCCCTGCGTCAGTTGTTGGCATGGAAAACTTGCACAGTGTTTTTTTGTGTTTTTCAGAAATGGAAACGGGCCGCACCATACCTTGAATTATTATTATTGTTGTTGTTATTATTATATTTTTACAGTTTGTCCGCAACTGTCGCCATCTCTAGTAATAGCGTTGCGTTTATTGAAGAGACCCATTACGAAGCGTGATTTTTTATGGCGCGTTTCTGTTTCACGCGATATTTATATGTTTTAATGAGGCAGACATCAAAGTTCTCACTCAGTTCCGCACACTCCGAGATGTAGCACTACTTGCATGATAGTTGCAATGCTCAATATACTACTAAAACTAATTAGGTTGCGGAAATGTTTCCACAACGTGAAACAGGTTAGTGATGCATGCTTGTAAGTATAGTAGAAAATGGAAATATAGAGAACTATTTCTCATGTACAAGTTGAATACATTGCAATTAAAAGGCATAAGAGTTTTAAAGGAAGCTGCGCAATCCATTCATTGCACCAATGGCGTTAGTATAAAAATCAGCCCTTAATTTTTCTCGGTGTTGCAACTGGTTAGACTAGACCTGATGTTACACCCCTTCCTACTCATTACATCAGATTTTTTTCTGTTTTATTTTTCATAATGTTTATTTTTTTCTCACAAGCAGTGTCTTAGTAATGTAGTGTCTTCCTCAGTACAAGTTTATTATTCAATTTAGTTGATAGTTGATAAATCTCATTTTTCTCTCCCTCAGCATTCAGGATGTACATTTGTGCAAAAAAAGTGGCTAACTCAAACACTGACAAGCTAAGCTTCTTCCCGCGCTTCTTCGCATCGATTATTTTCTCGCTCTTGCTGGCGAACTCTGCGGCTCTGTTCCTTAGAACAATTTCTATTTTTCTTTTTCATAATGTTCTTTGTACTTTCTTTCTTACGTTTTTGAACCACATAACTTCTCATTCGCTCTTTCGCGGAAAGAAGGGCCTCCGGCATTGTCAGCATCTGCTTACATGTTTTGTCAGCCTTGCTTTTAAGCCAGTATCAGTTCCCCTACTTGTCTCTCTATAACAACTAAACACCGTCTACGGCCCTCTTTTCTTTTTATGCTTCCTCCTCTTTTTCGAAAATTTTCATTTCCGCTTACTCGACGCACCAGCATATTGTTATGGAGCAGTGGGGCATGGTGTGTCCATGAACAACGAGGACGATTTAGCTAGGAGAGCGCGCGGCTGGTTCGAGCAGCCATCTTGTGTATCCAGCGTTGCTGCAATTTTTACACCTGTAAATACACCATCGCTTCACTATTTCTGCCCCGTGGCATTTTGGTGGAGGGGCTGGGTATTCCCAAGAGACCCCGGAGCTGCGCAGCGGTCGTCGCCTTGTTATTAACATCATGAAGGAGGGCGCGGGACCTGCGCCAGCGGCGACAAGACCCACCATTGCTACAGTGCCTAGATTGGTAGGTGTGCCGACCGGCGTAGTTCACTGCTTCTCCGCATCATGACAGCAGGAGTGGCGCTGCGGTCAGAGGTTTGCAATGAAGCGCCCGTAGTATGCTACTGAGAGTGTTGTTATTGCGCGCCTGTTATATTTAAGATAATAGGTTTTTCACAGTAAAACCTGAAAGAAAATGGTTAAATTATGTTGAGAGAGTGCTTAACAGTGCGATTTTTCTTGTTTCAATGAGTAATTTTCAAAAGCTGTAATTTATATCGTATTTTGACACGCTCACTTCACGGAGCGCTGCGCTCGCAGTCACGATAGTTCTCCGAGGTCTTGTAATTTTCTTAGACGTTTAAGGAGCGAAGTGAAAACTGTGCGTGATGAACGTGAATACCAAGCTCGTGAGACTGCGGGACAGAGTGAAAGTGTTCCTGCACAGAAGAAAACAAGCCGGAAGGGCACCACTTGCTCTGTGCCAAACTGTAAGTTCGGCTACAAACAGGCAAGCCACGCGGGAAAGAAAAATTGGTTTCGATGCGCTAAGACCCAGAACTTTCCTAGAGACGTGAGCTTGCCCTTCGCCGTGCTGAAAAAATGTTTCAGCCGCATTAGTCATGTGCCAGCGCCACTTCAAGGAGCATGTCATCGAGCGTATGACCGGCATGAAGATTGTGCAGATTCTGATGGCGTACGTATGTTAGAGTGACACTTCCTTCGTTGCTACCCGACGCTGCGCCTTACATATTGAAGATAATTTCTAGGAAAAGAACAAGCGAGGCTCCAACGGCATGTCGGCCGTTCAAATAATCAGGGAGAGACAGCGAACCAAACCAATGCCTCCTCTGGAGACATTCGCCAAACTTACACACGCTCCAAGCAAATAGGATGCGAATGGAAATGTCGGGTGTTCTGCCGGTGAAGAATGAGTATTTGTAGACAAGTGAAGAAATGAACCTGCTCAAAGACGGCCGACGAAATGTTTGTGTGTGCAAAAAATTCAGCTTCAAGTGCAGTGGCCGCGGTTTACAACGCAACGACTGGCAGATATGCCCTGCCGCTGGTATTTTTTTTCTCCTTTCGCCATATTAAGCGTTCAGGAGTCATCGGTTGTGAGCAGCATAAAATCGAAATTGCGAACAGCATCATCAAGCTCGTCTGCACATCCTTGTGACGACCAAAACTCGGCAGAAAAGAAAATCACATTACGCTGCGGCTACGCTACGTGCATTTTGAGCGTTGTGATGCAGTGCAGTGTTTCATTTAAAGCTATAGTTGCAATAAAAGCTTGGCGTACGTTGCTGCATGGTTTGCGTGTGTGACCGAAGAATTACGTAAATTATTATTGAATTCAAATATACATATATACGATCTTCACGAGTCCAAACTATGATTTTTCATGCTACAAACTACTGCTTTCATCATACATAATGGCCCAACGTAAGAACTTTTTTTCTTCATCACGAACAAGTTTATAATATATTTTATAAATTTATAATTCCCAATACAGTCAAGGAAATTGAACCAAATGATTTTAGTTTTACGAATATCAATGTTTATGCCATTGTGTTTTACATCTCTTCAAACCAAAGCATTTCTCTTGCGCATTCCATGGTAAAGGATACGCCCTCACGTTCGCGTACAGCCCCTACATACTACTGTATACATCTATTCTGCAAAGCAAACTTCGCCTTTCTCGCTTTAGAATAACTGATGAAGGACCATTTCGTCCATGCAGAATTTGTACTTCTCCTCGTAGACTGAAGTTTAACATGTTTACCGAACTAAACAGCGTTAATAGCTCTTATATTCTTGAATCTCAAACGGGGAAACAAACAGGTGACGGAAAGGGCAAGTACGTTACCTTCGCAAGTGACAGAGCTCTGCTGCATCCAGAAATTTGTAACTGTCTATGGTGCCACTGTGAATGTGGTTTTCAGTTTAAATACGATGGTAAATATGCCGCAGTTGCAATGTAATGTGGCCGCAGCAGCAGACGACGCGCGCCGCCTACGACAGACCCCCGACCGCAGCGCTAATTTTGTTCGTCATGATGCGGAGAAGCGCTGAACTACTCTTCGTGTCCGGCGGACGGCACACCTATCCATCTAGCCACCGTACCATTGCCGTGGCGTATCTGAAAGATCCAGGAACGTTCTGCGGAACCGATAACGTCGACGTGGAAGATTGGATGTCCATGAGCGTGTGAGTACACACAACAAGTGGGATGCAACTGTAATGCTGGCGAACTTTATTTTCTACTTGCAAGGCACGGCTAAGGTGTGGTTTGACAACCACGAAGATGTGCTTACGTACTGGGAAACGTGCAAGCAGAAGCTGAAGGACTTGTTTGGCCGTCCACTTGGGAGGAAGAACGCCGCAAAGAAAGACCTGGCGACTGGTGCACAAACTTCCACGCAGTCGTACGTCACTTATATCGAGGACGTGCTAGCTCTGTGCCGCAAGGCTGACAGCGACATGTGTGAGTCGGACAAGGTCGGGCACGTTTTGAAGGGCATCGCTGACGATGCTTTTAATCTGCTAATGTGTAGGAATTGTGCAACAGTCGGCGATATTATCAAGGAGTGCCAACACTTTGAGCTGGCAAAGAGCCGCCGCATTACAACTTTTCCAACGTCGTTCGCTCGCTTACCGAACATAGCTGTTACTTCCTCATGCGAGGACAGCAGAATGCAGGGACCATCGACTTTGGAAGACGTGACACGAATTGTGCGGCGCGAAATTGAAGCAATGTCACCTGCCACCCCTTTTCCACGCGTCAGTGATCCCAACAGCTTGCGCATGGTACCACTTGTCCAAGCAATAGCCCGCGAAGAACTCGAACATCTCGGAGTTCATTTCGTTTGCTCTATTGCACCCTCACGACTCTCGGATGCACCTGTTCCTTCGCCTAGCCAGCGGATCGCTCCAGGCTATCGAAACCCGGCCGAGTGGCGAACTGCAGATGATCGACCGATCTGTTTTGCCTGCCGTCGAATCGGTCACATTGCCCGCCATTGCCACATCCGAGTCGGATCCTCCCTTCCACGACCACCCTATGGTTATTACCGTTCCGGACTGAGCCCACGCCGTTTCCAGCCTCCTTTTGACCAGGAACCGCCTAACGCCGACGCTACTGCTACATGGAACAGTTCCGCACCGTCATTCCGCCGTCACCAGTCTCGTTCGCCACAAGCTCGCCGGCTGTCATCCCGACCGCCTGAGGATCGTCGCCCGCCGTCCCCCATGAGCCTCCAACGCTCTTCCCAGGAAACTAACTGCTCCAGCTGCCGGAGGTGGTGCTGCACTGCCGACTCGACCAATAAATCCTCTGCTCACTTTACCGATCCGACAAAACCTTATTGATGTTATAGTCGATGGCATAAACATTCCGGCATTGATCGACACTGGTGCGCAACTTTCTGTGATGAGTGCCCGATTGCGCCGCCGTCTGAACAAAGTCCTCACACCTGCTGCATCACGAAACCTGCGTGTGCCTATGGAGGAACGCCCACCGTGCTCGGAATCTGCACTGCTCATGTCAGCATCGCAGGGCACCTTACCACTGTTTTGCTTCCTGTTTTTGAACGGTGCCCTCACGATATGATACTAGGATTCGACTTCTAATCACCTCATGCCGCCCTCTTTGACTGCGCGTCCGGTGTCATTCAGCTTCAACTGCCCCAGAGCTTCGACATCCCACAACAGACCAAACCGCGCTTATGTTCCCTGAGGACAACCGCCTACCACCGCAATCCACCCAGTACGTTAGTCTGACCTCATTTCCACCTGTTCTTGACGGCGTCTATGTGGTGAGTCCACGTGCTCACGTATTGCTTGAAAGGAACGTTGCCATGCCGCACACCCTACTCACTGTTGCAGACAACCGCACCACACTCCCTCTCCTCAACTTTAACTACTGCGCGCTGGTGCTCCCGAGAGGCATGTACTGGCCGATATCTCCCCTATTGGTGATTGCGAGATCTCCGTTTTGAAAACAGAAGGTCGATCATCCACCGTAGGCGAGTTCAATCAGTCCAACCCTGCAGTGGACGAACTAAGATTCCCCTCCTCCCCTCATCGATTCAGAGGGAGCGCGAGCTACACATACATAAAAACCAAATTAGGCAGTTGCTGTCATGACGACGAGTCCCCTTGTCCAGGGGCGTAGCCAGGGGGGGGGGGGGTTGGGGGGGTTCAAACCCCCCCCCGAAATTTTTTCCGCATCCCCCCCCCCGCCCCACTTACCCACCCTTTGTTCACGCCGCTTCGCGCTGACATAATTCAAGGAACCGGTGCTACTATATCACAATTTCATTCCTGGGCGCTTCCGTTTGGGTTGGTAATTTACAGCGAATCATTTCTGCATATGGAAACAAACTGTCACCGTGTTTGTCAAGGCTTTGACGCTCTCTGAGGTTTTGGGCGAGAATGTGGCGGCCGCATTCTGAAGCAACAAATGCGACAGCCGCATTTAGATGAAGGCGAAAATGCTCGAGGCCCGTTTACTTAAATTTAGGTGCACGTTAAAGACCCCAGGTGGTCGAAATTTCCGTATACATTTCCGCCGCTTGCCTTCAGGTGCCGGTTAGGCCGCGCTCGCGCAGGATCTTAGGCTACGTTCACACTTGGTCTCGGAGCTGTCGGAAGCGGCAAAATCTTGCAAAAATCCACTCGCCTTGGCGGCAAAACAGGCAGAAAAACAAGCGGCGAGCCAAATCGGTCTCGGACCGATTTTTTCGCTGTGGCGAAGCGGAAACGCGGCGGAAAGTCGTTCTGCTCGACCGGAAGCTACACTAGCATGTAAACAACCGGTCGTAAAATTGAACATGGCACCAAAAGTGTAGGCTGCAATACTGATCGACGCGATCAAGAATCACCCCTTGCTCTACGACAAGAGTGGTACTAAAACGTACTATCAGCAATACTCGCGATAGTATTCAATGTCGCGCGACCGCAGGTGCGGCAACGAAGCCTTGGCGTGACCCAACTTCTCACGCTTTTGCAAAGCCAGGCGAACCCACCACCACCGTTTCCAAGGTGTCCGCGTCTTCCGTTTATTCATTGTCGATTTCTAGAAAACAAGTAGGTAGAAGTATAAAAGCCATTCTTCTTCCACTTCCATGGCAGACAATAGTTGGGCAGATTCCTCGTTGGCGCTCCATAGTTCGTGCACGTGCACGGTATGTTTCTGAAGTCGCGGGGTGCTTTTCTCGTCGCGACGATAGATTGGGAGCGTAGGTCTCACGTAGGACGCGCAGGCTTTGGCGAACCCCAACACAAGGGCCAGCCCGGGTTTTAGC
Source organism: Dermacentor silvarum (assembly GCF_013339745.2). Taxonomy (NCBI): domain Eukaryota; kingdom Metazoa; phylum Arthropoda; class Arachnida; order Ixodida; family Ixodidae; genus Dermacentor; species Dermacentor silvarum. The sequence goes on along the minus strand of NC_051155.1, from coordinate 83,693,213 downwards.
TTTGGTGTTCCCGTTGCCGCTTTGGTGTCCTGGAGGCGCCGACAATAATACGAAATGATGAAATGTTATTACAACTTGTAAATAAACGCTATTAAAGAAATATAATCACGCCTAGGCACCAACCTGTGACTCAGCGCTACCGCGCTCGTGTGAGGAGAATCACGGAACGCCAACGAGGAATTTACCGAAGGTCGCAAATGACACGCGAAGTTGCACAAAATGATCACTTTTGATGACGGGTGGGTCAATGAATGAACATACCGCTCGAAATAATTCGATAATGAGCGCCACCACGCCGACAAAAGTACGCAGACTAGATGGATGTGGACGAAAGCGGCAGCGGCGGTAGCAAAACAAATGTGAACAACTTGGACATGCGGCCGCTTTGGCCTTTCCGCCCGCTTGCCGCTTCCCAAGTGTGAACGTAGCCAGTCTGCGCGCGAAACGTCTCTTGTATGCGATTGCGCCCCTACGGAAGGCTGGTTGTTACTGTTGTGTTGTTGAATCCCAAACCAGCAATTGCGCAAGGCTGGTAGTTGCTGTTGTGTTGTGGAATCCCAAACCAGCAATGTACACACGAAGGGGTTGATGCCAGCAGTGAAATTCCACCGACTCGCAACAGAATGAACGAAACAGACAGCCGACAAGCATGGATTACTGCTGTGTGCAATACAGCGTAAGTAAACTCTTGTTGCAGGCGCTGACAGTTCTCGTCGGAGTTCACGCGTCCTGAGAAATTGATTATGTGCACTATGCACTGAACATGCCCGGCCTGAATATGCCCATCCTGAGCCCGACTCGAAACCGGCCCGAACCCGGCCCGAGACCGAAAAATAATGTTTTTCAGAGTTGAGACGCCCGAGAATAACTCGCTGCACGTTACATGCACACCACCAGAAAGCCGGAGCCCGGCCCGGACCCGCGTCAAAAAACCCGAGCCCGGCCTTGGCCCGGGTCAAAAAGCACACGACGTCCCCGAGCCCGGCCCGAGCCCGTGAAAAAAAATCACAGCATATCCACGGGGTGAATGATGATGAGTGGGCGAAGCTCCGGAGGGAATCATCGGATCTCCCGCTTAAGGGGACGCTAGCACAAACGCGTTAGAAACGTGCAGTACTCTCTAGTAAGGGGGAGCGGCCACAGCGTCTTACGCAGCCATTTACACATGCCGGAACGTGCACCGCGTTTGCCGACGCCATCACATGACTGCTGAGAGAGTATACCCCCCCCCCCCCCCATATTCATAAACGCTCCTCGACTTGAACTTGACTTGCCACCGCTTTGGGCAGCGCGTTCGAAACGCGTTGAAGGTAAGGCGGAGAGGCCACAGCGTCTTACACCAGCTTCTTACACGGGCCGTAACGCGCTAGCACAAACGCGTTAGAAACGCGCTAGAAACGCGGCCTTTCGTTAATGTTGGGTATTTATTGCCATCGTGGTGGGCGTGTCCATGTCCGCTTCGTGGCGTAGTGGGCTAACGCCGCGCGCTCGGAAGCGAGGGGTCCCTGGTTCGGTTCCGCGCTACGGACACAACTTACAAATTTTTTTCTCATTTTTCTCAGACTGGTTACACACTACTACTACGACGACGGGGACGGAACGGGTGCCGCTATAAGGAGCTTCGCCCCTAAAAAAGTTGTCGCAGTTTCTCCTGAAAGGCGAAGCATCAATTGCGATAGCAAATTTGTAGAGAGCTATACGGAGTAATGATAGTAGCTTTATCGGCTGTATAAACTTGGAAATGCAGCAGCACCGGCAACACGCAGAACTGTTGTCGACGCCGTCGGCGTTTTGCCCGCGGTCGCACAAAATGCGTGCGGCGTTGGTGACTGTTGCCGGAGCCTCTGATATAAATAGGTACTTGGTGCCGCAGCTAAACGTCGCCTCCCTTCCCTCCCCCTCCCCCCACGGCCTTTCGCGCGTCGGAAGAAGGCGCGTTTGCTCTACACATATGGTGATTGTAAAGGAGGAAAGAGACGCCTACTTCTGCAGCCCTTAAGAGAGCATGGCGCAGAACGCGCGTTTGTTCTCCGCCGTGGGTTCACTCCCCGTGAAAGCGCGCGTCCCTCGTGCCCTTTCACTCGCACATAGCGCGTTCGGCGGTGCGCGGCGACGATTTCATCCCCATTGACGTCATACGGAACCTCACGGCGACGGCGACGGCGACGCCGACGGCAGAAATCTGCTTTGGAGTGTCCATATAATTGCTATCGCAATAAAAAACTGCTCTGCCCGGCCCGGCCCGGCCCACGGGCCGGGCCGGGCCCGGGCTTTCGGGTAAGCCCGAGCCCGTGCAGTGCTCTAATAACTAGTACACCAATCAGTCGAGATTCTGTGAGGTACAAGGCTGCTTCCTGTTTGCACCGGCGTAAGTGAAGCAGAAATGAGTTGCACGCACTACTTAAAGTGCGTACACATGCCATATCTATGCTGTGCGGTGAAATATTCTGTACAATTCTGAATCTGTTGACGTAAAGGCAAATGACGGCTGCACACTCGCACACAGCGGAAGACACAGCGGCCCATGCACTTGCCGCAGGAAATGCAACCCTCTCGTATGAGGGAGCAGGGTGACGAAAGCTTCGAAAAAAAAAAATGTCACAGTTTCGCCCTAAGGGCGAAGCAATGAATGCGATAGCAACACAGCAATGTCATAGGAAGTAAGGTGAGCGGCTTTGGTAGCAACAACACGCAGAACTGTTGTCGACGCCATCGGCGTTTTGCCCGCGTTCGCTCAAAATGCGTGCGGCGTTGGTGACTGTTGCCGGAGCCTCTGATATAAATAGGCACTGCGTGCCGCAGCTAAACGTCGCCTCCCTTCCCTCCCCCTCCCCCACGGCCTCTCGCTCGTTGGAAGAAGGCGCGTTTGCTCTACATACATGGTGATTGTGAAGGAGAACAGAGATGCCTACTTCTGCAGCCCTTAAGCGAGCACGGCGCAGAACGCGCGTTTGTTCTCTGCCGTGCGTTCACTCCCCGTGAAAGACGCGCCCCTCGCGCCCTTTCACTCGCACATACAGCGTTCGGCGTCCGAGCCGTGCTCCCTCAAGGGCTGCAGAAGATAGCGCCAACCTTTCCCTTTCCCTCAAGAACCACTTACCACCACCGGCGACGATTTCTTCTCCAAATGACGTCATACGGAACCTCACGGCGACGGCGACGGCGACAGCGACGGCGACGGCGACGGCGACGGCGACGCCGACGGCAGAAATCTGCTTTTGAGTGTCCATATAATTGCTATCGCAATAAAAAAGCCTTCCCCGTTTGTGCGCGTACTTAAGTTTTCTAGCGCAAAGACGCAGCGAACAAGCTATTGCTATGGGAGTAGGTATAGACGTTTTCACGAGGGCGCTTCCGACGGTCTGGCGTGGAGAGTATGTGTCAGTGTTGCCTGTTCGGTCTGGACTGTGAGCTTGCCTTGCGCTTGCATTGCGGAGTGGTAGCTTTCCTTCGATGTTTCCGTTTATTTTTGTCACGAATGACTTACGCTCGTAAATAATGACATATATACTCATCAAAAGGCTACAGGCCAGCACTGTGCAGTTTATGGGTGCACAAACAACCAGCGGAAAATAACGATTTTGGGGACTAAGTGTGTCCACAACACAGCACTCCGCGAGACCACTGCCGATGTGATATGTTCATCACGTTTCGCCGGTTTCCTGCATCACCTGAGGACTTGGCATTCCAGTCTAATGTGAACCAATGCACACATCAGTAAAATAACGCATTTTGGCAAACCTTTTTCGGCACATTTCCCAATAGGTTGCGAGAATTGTCAGCTCTTCGATGCAATATTTTCTCGTATGTAGTGGCAGAGGCTACATTTGTTATTCTTTCAAACACGACTTCATTCCAGTGCCTAATACGGGGGCCACGCGGCGCACTTTTGATCGTGATCGAGGCCGATCTGGGTCAAATTTCTTGGTCGCGATTGGCTTCTTTGCTCAATCTGCGGAAGGGAGCCAATCGCGGTCGAACATTCCGATCCAGATCGTTCTCGATCGCTATCAAAAGTGGCCGTGTGACACCGGTATAAGACAAATTGAAGCACTCTGCGAGAGAACTAGTCGGTAAATACACTTCGCAACTATCTGGAAAAATCGTGTCCTATGGAAGATGTATGCAGACCCTGTGTCTACCAAAACATTGTCTCTGCGTTCACACGCACCCTGCGCGGCCCTGCCCATGAAGTTAATAACTTCAACAGTGTGGTGCTGCATCGAGCTCACCCATCTTTGAGCGTTGTCTATGTGCTTGGGCAGCAAGAGAATGCAAAAACGAACGTGTCAACCTCATCAGCGCGGCCTAGCACCAGTGCTAGAGTTCGGGAACCGTAATGCGCTAACTGTGCATGGCGTAAAAATGCGCTAAATGAGCCCGCGCAAGTTAGAACGTAAAAAATGGTATTCGCATGGGTACGCGCGGACAATACCATCATGCTTGCAAGAATAACAGTATCGAAAAAAATAAATTATTCGCACAGTCGATCAAGTGAAATACTTACGTGCGTGCAGTGACCGCTTCGCTGACCACTAAGCGCTTTTCACTCACGGTCAGTAGTGGTTTACACTCATATGCATATGTATTTATTCGACAATTGTTGAGACTCGACATATCTTTATTATGAACATTGCACAGAAACTAGAGAAACAGCAGAGATGGCCCTAACGCTGCAATATTATTGGCTTATTTCGGTTCAGAGATAGCGCACATGAACAATTCCTTCCGTACGCCGTATCTTCAATACAAACTTCGCGCACGATCTGCGTTAAGGTTCACCGTGAGCGAAGCTTGTTCCAAATTCAGACATTCGAAAGAAAAGCCATTCCAGGTAAACAAACGTAAAAAATAGGTAAACAAATATATCTTTATAACAAGTCCTGTTATAATCCCTGTTGGGATTGACAGTATGTATAAATAAATAACTACTAAACACTAAAAATAAAAATCTAGCACCTGGGCTGTATCAGTTGCGCTGGCATCTGTGATCACTGTCGCGCGTCGGTTCGCTGCAGGTACCGCGCTGCTCGATCGCCACGCTTATGTTTTGACATTTGGTTATAAGCACACTGCACCGCACCAGATATAATAAATTTTGCATGATTGAGCTGTTCAGTTGCGTCGGAAGCGTATGGAGTAACCACCGCATATCTACCAACCACTGACACGCGTCGTCGGGCCGCCGGCGCCTGGTTCTAAGCATTGCCCGACAGCTACATACGCGCCTGTTTCGCTAAATGAGGCAACCCTCAACCGCGAAACCTAATGGTGATCAGATTCAATCGACGATACAGTCACATGTGCCCAGCAATAACAATGAAATATACCGCTGATTATCACTTCAGGTCTCGATGAAGCAGACGCGGCTGCCGCCGCTACCGACGACGAAACACCACATCCACTGGCACTGGCTGGGCTTGCTGTTGCCATGGCACACCACACTGAGCGCTCACGCGAGCACGTGAAACATGTAGCAAGTCAAGCCGCACAAGACAAGCGAAACGGAAGAAAACAATCGAAATAATGCGCGGCGAAGATCACACAACTGAAGTGCGGCCGGCCTGCTCTCTCGTAAGGCGCACAGTCCAAACCGGCGGCATAACATGTTCTGACGCTAGACGTCGCCCGCGTCGGCAAATGGCGCTGCTCAAACGTCGGTTTGTGAAAAGGTCTATAGCCTGGTCACGCATGCATTTTCAGGCGTATAGCTGTCCTTGACTTGTGAAACGCACTTCCCCCGACGAGGACGACGCCATCTACGCTTAACGGAAATTAACATATAATGATGTCTTCTCCGTTCGGGCGGGTCGTCTCAAATATGCGTTTTCGAAGACTGGTCCATTCAGTGGCCGTTGCTCCAAACGCCCACTGTACCTGTCGTGCTTACTGTATTTTACTGAGCTTGCTTTACTTTTTACTTAATTTCTTCACAAGCACACGCGAGGGGGGGGGGGGGGGGAGGGGGCCCCCGTCCCATGTCTTTGATATACATGTATAGAGTCTGCATAAACTACCGATATATATGAACGATCACGTCACGTAGAGAAAAGCAGACGCATGCCCCCCCCCCCCCCCCCGGTCGGGCCGGTGAACCCCCCCCGAAAAAAATTTCTGGCTACGCCCCTGCCCTTGTCCAAGCCTGGGCTTCAGTGACATGCCTTCTACTACCCCTGTTGCATCTACCAGTAAACTTCTCTCTTGTTTTGAATACAATGCTTTCAATTTTATCGATTACTTCACTTGAGTTGTCCACCCAAATGGAAAGTACTGCATTCTAATGACATGGCCAATGCACACATTGTGCCCGCAGTTTTCTGCCACTTTTCACTGCAGGTGCCTTTTCTTTGTTTTACCGAGTATGGTATGCCGAACCTAATTTATTGTTTAATGACACTGTTTATTATTTTATACTGCAATGCTGTGTTAACGTCCCACACTAGTTTTGATTTTGAAGCCAAAGCGTCAAATAGCTCATTGAGCGAGAAAGCCGGCGGCCGGTGCCTGTAGCAGCGAAACGACACCTAGATTTCCATTGGCAACTGCGCAACGTCACGAAAACGTCACTACATGCATTAGCGCGCCAGGTGTTGCGTGAGAGGAACTGGCATCGCCATGACGCCAGATCACTCTCGCTCTCGGCAGCCTGTGTTAACCGCGCGTTCCTTGTCCGCGCAAGCTGTCGACTGTGTTCTAACTGCGCCTTGGTAAGGCAAAATCAAAACGCGCCAAGCGTCTCAACGCGCTCGCTTGCCCACGAGGAGTTCATAACTCGAAGTAGGCAGCCTGCATGTAAGCGCTGTTTTAAAAACAGCGCTTGCATCTTGCCTGCCTAACTCGAAGGAGTCCTCAGCGCTGTTCAATTGGGCAATAATGCTTTCGCATCCACAACTTCTAAGAAGTGCTTAGGTGTCCTTTGATTTTTCTCTCTAACACTACCTCGTTGCTAATGCATTTGGAACAAATGAGCATTTGCACAAGAAGTTTATTGATATTTTGATGCTAATTTGGAGGCTGCTTTAATTACATTCACAGTTAAATGAAAGCATGGTGGAAGTTTAGGGTCATTTGTTGAGGTGCCATTTGAACTGCCAAACACATTCATGACTTGAGGACTAAAAATACAAAACCGCAGAAATTACACATGTGTGACAACAGTATGAAGCAAGTGTTAAGTCTGCTAGCAATATATTTCTGCTGTGCCAACAAAAAAAGACAAAGGTGAAATATGAGGTACATGACAGGATGGAGGTAAAACATGCAGGATGGTACTGAACTGCTTCAATTGAACGATCAGCACAAGGTCTCGGGATGAAATCCCGAGACCTTGTGGCAAAGGGGCCAATCCCGAGGTAGAGGGGAAAAAAATTCGCCCGTGTCTCGTGCATTGGGGGCACGTTAAATCTCCCCTGGTGGTCAAAATTAATCCCGAGCTACTCCTCTGAGCGTGCCTTATAATGCAATCATAGTTTTTTTTATGGTTGTGACACGTAAGACCGCTGATTTCAATTCAGTTCAATGCAATTGAACTATTGCTTAGGGAACCACATCGAACCACTACAAGAACGAAATGCACAATTTGCATTTCCTGGTTTTATAAGTAATGTAAAGCAGTAATCAACTATGTCAATCTCAGTGCATGTACGTTAAACCTGTCCTTTTTTGTCCAAACGACTTGAAAGTGCAATAGGACAACCAGGCATAAGAATTAAAAGACGGTCTTATATTTACTTGCTGGCTACGCACACTGTACATTATTTAAGTTGGTATTCGGTAATGTGTCTAGTACAGATGAATTATTGTCTGACACCACAAATCGTTTTGATGTTTATCGTAACAAAACCGAACACTGCAGCAGTTGCCCGGACACCAATTTCCGAATGTCAGAAGTGTGATAAATATGTTTGAAGCCTTGTCCTACATTATTATTTCATGCAGTGCTGATCTTGTAAATTCCGCTTCGTGGATTTGGTACCATAAGCGATGAGTACCGGTCAGGTAAGAAACGACGTTAGCGAGCCTGATCGTTCGATCGCACCTGTTATTAGTGCGAACGCGCTCACAGGGGTTGATACACTCGTCGACGTCACTGCTGACGAAGCCGGAAAACAGACCAGGGTCGCGAGCGTGGGCAACTGTCACGACTGGAGCAGTCTCATGAGTCTCCGCCGGCGATGATGGGGTCTCATCTCCGGGAGGCATAACGGCGACCTCAATGTAGTGACCGCTGCGGAGCACCGTGGCGGAACCCTCCACTAATGTGTTACTTGCGGAAAGACACACACAAAAGAGATTATTTACACTGTATTTACAAGAGCAGTGCCGCCAGAGACCAAGATGGTCACTAGCTAGTACCAAGCCCAGGTACCCGTCTTCGTATTCCTTTGCGCCTTGTCTCATAAGCGCATGTTCTATTGCAACATATTGTTACGGCACACCGCACAATCCAGGAACGTTCTGCGGCACCGACCACCTAGACCTGGAAGACTGTATCGCCACGTATGAGCGTGTAAGTGCCCAGAACAAATAGGATCCTACGATTATGTTAGCTAACTTGGTGTTCTATTAAAAGGCACGGCGAAGGTGTGGTATGATAACCACAAGGAAGAATTTAACGACTGGGACACGTGCAAGGGGAAGCTCAGGGGCTTGTTTGGCCGTCTCGCCGGGCAGAAGAGCGCCCCTAAGAATGAACTAGCGACCCGCGCCCAGACGTCCTGAGAATCATGCGTCCCTTTCATCCAGGGTGTGCTGGCTCTGTGCCGTAAGGCCGACAGCGATATGGCTGAGTCATCATGGTTGGGCATGTTCTGAAGGGAATCGCTGATGATGCTTTCAACGTACTCTTGTGCAAAAAGTGTGATACACTATAGGACGTCATAAAAGGGTGTCAGTGCTTTGAGCAGGCCAATGGCCGCTGCATTGCAACGCCGTTCGCACGTCTGCGCAACAAAGCTGCGACATCTTCTTGTGACGACAGGTTATGAATTCAGCGACCATCATCATCAGATGACCTGATGCGACTAGTGCGACGAGAACTTCAGGCTATGGCTCCTGCAGGCGTTTTCTCCCGTCTCAGTGAGCCGAACACGGGACTACAATACCATTTGTGAAGGCAATAATCCGCGAAGAACTCACTAATCCTGGAGCCCATTCTGTATGTGCCGTTGCCGCTCCACAGCTGTCCAATGCTCCTTGTCAATCGACTAGTCAGCGGTATCCAGCACGCTACTAAAATCCGGCCGAGTGGAGAACCGCAGACCATCGGCCAATATGTTTTGCCTGCCAGCATATCGGCCACGTTGCTCACCATTGTAATAACCGCACTAGCTCCAACTCTCGAGGACCGCCATTCGACAAGTATTATTGCCCCGAATAGAGCCAGTGCGGCAACGTCGTCACTAGCCGCCATTTGAACCAGAACAGCCAAACAATGACGCTCGTGCCCCTTGGAACAGTCACTCGTCGTCATTCCGACATCACCAGTGCCGTTGGTCACCAGCTCGTCAACCATCGTTCCTATCGCCGCAGGCTCGTCGTCCACCGTCCCCTATGCTGCCCCGACGCCGGTATCCACAAAACTAAGGTATGCAGCTCTCAGAGGTGATGCTGCATTGACAACTCTACCGCAAAACCCTCTGATCACTTAGCCGAACAAACAGAACTTGACAGGCATTGTAGTGGATGGCGGCAGTGTCCCAGCACTCATTGACAATGGAGCGCACATATCCGTGATGAGTGCCCAATTGCGCCGACACCTGAACTAAGTTCTCGCACGCGCTGCATCAGGCACCCTCCGCGTGTACGACGGAGGAATGCCTACGATGCTTGGTATGTTCTCTGGTCGTAGTCGCATCGCGGGGCTCCTAATCACTGTTTTGTTTGCCGTTCTGGAACAAGGCCCCTACGTCATTATACTTGGCTTAGACGTTTTATCATCCCATTCAGCCCTCTTTTACTGCGCGTCTAGTGCCATTCAGCTTGAATGGTTGTTATAGTCCACCAGTGACACCACCACATCCGCCTGTCACCTCAAGCCACTATGTACGTCACTGTATTGTCGTTTCCATTTGGACCTGACGGCGTCTATGTGCTATGTCCCACTGCTTACATACTGTTTGAAAAGAATTTGGCCGTTCCCCATACCGTGCTGACTATCACAGACAATCGGACTTCGCTGCCTCTCGTTAATTTTAACTACTCGCATCAAATTATTCCCAGAGGCATGTCTCTGGGAGGCATCTTGCTTATCGACGATAGCGAGGTATTCGCTTTTGACGCCGAAATTTTGTCGCCCTGTACAAGAAGCCCCGCTCCACCACGCAACAATATTTTCAATTCAAGATAAAGACTGTGCTCGTGGAATCTGTGGTCTAAGACCTTTCCTGCTCTGATTCAGTGAGTCGGAGTGAACCCGGCTCAGTAATATTTTGCCAAATTTGAGTCGGTGTCATCCAGGCTGAGTAAAATTTCGGTGAGTCTATATCCGAGTGAGCTCTAATTAAAAAAAACTGTCACGGTGCCACGGGACCTAGGGCAAGCCTAGCGTTCCACCAAACTCGTTGTCCTTATACCGGCCATATGAACACGGTCCCATTTAACCTTATTTCTCTTTCAGTTTCATTTTTGGTGGAGGAGCTGTATATATATATAATCACAACAAATCTGTCGCCTTGAGATGACAGAGGAGACAATGGGCCAATAAGGTCGACAGCCAGTCGCTCAAAAGGCGTGTCTATCAGTGGCATGCGTCCCAATGGTGCTGTGCCAAGTCTTCCTGTAGGAAAGGTCTGTTGGCAATCATCACATGAACGTCGTATTGGCGGACTTCTTCTTGCACTCCAGACTAGTAAAAAGATGCTAGGATTCGGTACATTATCATTTTCATGCCCTAATATCCTAATGTTGGGTTTTCGTGTGCCAGAGAGCAACTGGGCTCGCAGACACTTCGGTACCGCGGCTTGCTGCACTGATTTACCTGGACGAAGCTCATAAGTTCTACACAAGACGCCTTTGTCGTGAAAGAATGAGTTGTGTTTTTCCCCCAAACAGCGTCTTCCCTACTTTTTCTCTACACGCATGTAGAAATTTGTCCTTGCCTTCTTCAGGAAAAAGTTGGTTTCGACACTTGTAAAGAGTTCAGATGTACTGTCAGGGCCAAGACCGCACGGTCTTGGCCCTGACAACAGACGAAGCCGCCCAATGCGGATTCATATCGTCAACGGATTTGTTCCCGGCTTGAGATGTCGAAAGGCCTGAAGGTGTCGTCTACTTGACGTCTGGATTCGTTGATTGACGAGAATCAGGAACATTTCCAATGATAATATTGTACAAAGGACTTTCCAAGCACTTAGCTACCGCGGTACGTGAAAAGTACGGCGAATGAATTTCCACTTGAGCTTCTGGCACCTGAATACTCTGGCCATCGGCCATTTGCATTATTGCCTTTGAGCCCGTTAAAGCAGCATCCGGTATGAAAGCACGGCACACTACAATGGTGTTGCTGCCCGTGTCCCGTTGTACGGAAGGCACATGTCCGTAAAGTTCAGCACTCTGCAGTGGTATGTCGTTGGTTTGTAACGGTAAGACAGTTGCATCACTCTGTTGGTTACAATGAAGAACGCACGAGAATTCTTGTGCTACAGGTTTGCTTTCTGGCGACGTACAACTGGCTGCAGTAGAACTTGCGGCGCTTCTAGTGAGTCTGAGTGAGCTCCGTTTATTTTGCCGACCTATGGTCAATTGCCTATAAACAATCCAATGTGGCACGCTGTGACAATTGGAATGGCAATAGACAATCATTGCTGTAATAAGCTCACGGTTCGATCAAATGGTTCATTTGAGATTGTAGAAAACGGATGGTAAGAAAAGGATGGCCGCCTTTCCAGCGTGAGCATGAGGGTAAGGGCGGGTGCTTAAATTTTTCAACGTAAGGGCGAGGTGAGGTGGTATTTGTGTCGTGAGGGTGAGGAAGCAAATAAAAAAATTAGGGCATTTGCCCACCTCTGGTTTGGGCTCATGGGGCATTTTCGGCAGTGGTTAAAGCAGTAATATGCCATAACCTTCTGCCTCACGGTGTAGCAGCCGCTAAAGGAACACACGTGAGTATCTGTACACCAGCTGGACCAATGTCACTCTGTCAGAAAAAAAGAGAAATTTTAATGGTGGACGCACTCGCACCAGGGCGCTCTCCGCCAGGAGGCCGTGATTTGTGGGTGGAGCCCGCAGTCCAGGACCCATGAGCAGTAGCCGACCTGCATGCTCTCTGGTCGCGCTTCATCTGTCAGAAGAACTGCACTATCACAATATTATACTTCGATAAAATAGGTGATTTAGATGAAGTGAAAACAATTACGTCTCTTTCCGCTCAAGAGAAACACTGCACCGGCTTCAGTTTATATAACAGTAACTCGGGTACCTCTGTGAGTTCCAACGTTGCCCCCGATAACGGGGTTGAAAGACTTGCGCCACGCAGCTTGCCAGGGGTAATCCAGCGAGAAGAGATTGGTGTCAGTTTGCCACTAACAGTCCTCGAAACTTCTTTCCGCTGAATGAATGCCTCGCTGTGTGTTAGCCTCTGGCCAGGTTGACGTTGTCTGCCTTCGAATGGAAGGTGTATCAAGACTTATGAGGAATAATTATTCGGTGCATACATTTTCAACTGAAGTTTGCAAGAAGTTCTGTCGCCTGTCATCAACCGTTGTCATGTCGTGCGCCATAAGCGTCAAGCGAGGTACTTAGCTTATGTGTTTTTCGCATTAACCTTAAAAAATTGTCGCAGTTTCACCCGAACGGCGAAGCATCGATTGCGATAGCAAATTAGTAGAGAGCTATACGGAGTAAGGATAGTAGTTTTATCAGCTGTATAAACTTGGACATGCAGCAGCAACAGCAACGCGCAGAACTGTTGTCGATGCCTTCGGCGTTTTGCCCGCGTTCACACCGAAAGCGCGCGGCGTTGGTGACTGTTGCCGGTGCCTCTGGAGGCGGCTCGGAGGTTTTCGACGAGATCAGAATGGGACACTCGTCGACCAGCGTCTTAAATCTTACCTACCTTCTCGCCTCGCAACCTTTTCATATAAATACGCATTTGGTGCCGCAGCTAAACGTCGCCTCCCCTCTCTCCCTCCCGCCCCCCACGGCCTTTCATGCGATGCAAAAAGTCACGTTTGCCCTATATACATGGTGATTGTAAAGGAGGAAAGAGACGCTTAATTCTGCAGCCCTTCAGGGAGCACGGCGCAGAACGCGCGTTTGCTCTCCGACGTGCGTTCGCTCCCCGTGAAAGTGCGCGTCCCTCGCGCCCTTTCACTCGTACATACAGTGTCCGGAGCGCGGCGACGATTTCTTCGCCGTTGACCTCATACAGAACATCACGGCGACGGCGGCGACGGCAGAAATCCGCTTTGAGTGTCCATATAATTGCTATCGCAATAAAATATACTGGCGCACCCGCGATGTACACGTGAGGACATCGTATTAATGGCGCTATCATTCGAGGCAGAGTTTACGCAGATAGGAATTAAAATAATATTGCAGTAGCCAATCATATTCTACTTAGCTGCTGGTGCGGTAACGTCCACAGTGGCATGATTGACGTAGCCATTTTAGACAAGTTCTTGTCTAAGACAGTACACATATACCACAGGAAATTTTTGTTGTACACATATACCATTTAGGAAATTGTTGTTAGACAGAGCTTCCTGCAATGTCACTACTAGCGTTGTGATTGCCTCCAGAGTGGCGCGTAATTTGATTGTCAATGAAGGTAACTACATAAACTAACAGAAAAACTTCTTGAAGCTTTTTCTGTGTTTTTATATTACTCATTGTACATACTAAGGTACTATAGTCTGCTTCAGCAAGGCCTAGTTCATGTGCCAAGGAAGCTGCCCGGGCCACCGCTATCGTGCGTTTATTATCCGCTTGTTAGAGGTTCACCTGCTCAATAGTGCGACTGCTGGAAAATGGCTCGAGATTTTGCCAGCTGCGGTATCCGGTGCTCCGATATAAAAATGGGACAAAACAATAGATATAGTAAACGCTGCGCTAAATCCGACAAAACATCCGATAATGTCGACACATGTCAGTGAAAATATAAATGTTGTTTCCTTTCGAAGTAATGTGTTTGAATCCCCAAGCGGATGCTGCCGCTGATACGTTACAGTAAGCAGCCAAGCAATCTAAGTGCAAGAGACCGAAGACCTGAATTTATATGTGCGAAACTGACTAAGTCTTCTGAGCGGATGTTTTGTTTTGTATGTAAGTGCACGACCAAACCACGCTTTTCTTTCTGTGAGAGCGCAAACACTGCAATAACAGAAACGAAACTCGGATTACAATTTCTCATATAATCGCGCTAAATACGAAGACGAAAGGAACGCATACGATAGGACGGGGGCTGGGCTTCGAACTAGCGTTTATTACAAGCGAATATCTGTTTTATGCAGTGCGCATCAGGTACATCATGCACGTATCATACAAAACGTTGTATAATCCTATCAGTTCATACAGAAGACTTCTTGCAGTGTTCAGCCAGGTGGCTACCGTATCCTTTTCTTACGTCATTATTGTACTGTCAAGCCCTGTCGTTGAAGCACTGGCCAGGTTGTCCTATATAAACGCGTCCACAACGTAAGGGTTTCTCATATACATCTGAAGTACACTTGGTGTAAGTGGTCCGGTGATTTCGATAGTATTGCTTGCGTTTCTGGTACTTTTTATTTTGAAGTTTACACATTGCAGACAAATTACAAAGCTCTGAATAAAATGTATTGACATTGTGTTTGCGGCCTCGTTCGAATTATGTGAAACTTTATGGAGGTATGGAATTGCATGGACATGTATTTGCTCGCATTCTTTGGCTAGGCACTTCCTTACTCGTTTTCATTTTTGATGTAATGTCTCACAGACAGATGATATGAGAGACATTGGGAATGTACCATGTTTTAATCTGTCTACTTAGGCAGATGTAGTGCAGGGACATTAGTAGTGTTGTTTATGTGCGTGGACCGTTTGTGAGAACTCTCGAGACATGTCAATGAAGAATGAAGAAGCAGAAGAAGGCGAGCCAGGGGCAGCTTGCGCGCTTGGTAGCGGTCAAAAAAAAAGAAACAGGAGAAAAAGGAAGAGAAAGAGAGGCGGGTCTAATGGTGTGCAGTGTGGAAAAGTTGTTCCCCAAACAACTTTCTTAAGTGGGGGGATAATTGTAGTGCAGGGACATTAGCAGTGTCGTTTATGTGCGTGGACTGTTCAGGGACATTATAGTGTTGTTTACGTGCATGGACAGTTTGTGAGAACTCTCGAGACATGTGAATGAAGTATGAAGAAGTAGAAGAAGGCGAGCCAGGGGCAGCTTGCGCGCTTGGTAGCGGTCAAAAAAACCAACAAGAGAAAAAAGAAGAAGAGAGGCGGGTTCCGAACGGTCAGATGGGGCTCGTGACTTGGAAGACGCAGGACCAGTGCGCTGTTCCGGGAGCTACTGCCACGGTACCTGAGGCGGCCCTGAGGTCAACGCGCCTGCCTGTCGGTGCAGACGCGGAGTGGCGCCTGGTGTGACGCCGTTTGGAGCAGGCCTGGCTGCTGCCTGCTCGTTGCCGCCTGTTGGAGCAGCTTCAGGCTGTGTCCGGGCGAGGCCTAACCGAGGCCTTTGCTGGAGGCGTAACCGAGGTCTTTGCTTTGAGGCCGCCGCTTGCTCGAGGTGGCACGTAAAGTTGTGGCGGTGGAAGCCACCCGCCTGACACCCATTCGAGTGCTCTGGCCACGGTAATGCACCCGTGCGTCGTCGCCTGCCTCATCTGATGACCCGTGCTGTCATCCTGCCTTGGCTCGCCTCCCACGAGGGTCATCGTGCGTTGGTTCAACAGAAATCGTCGCAACTGCTCAGACGACATACCGCCGATCGACGGCGTCAGGACTGAACCCGTTAGACCTACTTGCTCTTCTCCTGAACGCTGCGCGTAGGACCTCGTGTAGACTTGTTTGTTGTAAGGACATTTGCTCTGTATTTTGTGTTTAGTGCTTGTCTTGTCTCAGTCCTATCATGCTAGATAAATGTTCGTTTACATCCGTTCGCGCGCCTTTGACGTTCATTACCGCTGACTGCACACAGACATACGGTAGAACTATTCCACCACAACAGACACACTATGTTTAATCTGGTGAACATATGACTTTTACAAAGCGCCATGAAGGCATGTGTTTGCTGTGCCTCTCTTTATCAATTTCGAATGTCCGCTATTGAAAGGTGAGCAGCCAACCAGAGACTTGACCTGGTCTGCCTTTTACCTCTTATTTACGCTCCTTCCTTCCTTCAACACTTTTTCATCTTGGGTTGTATCTCCAGCACGCGTGGTCATATGACGAAAAGAAAATCTTAAGATCCAGAAAGAGAATACAGTTATCATTGGGCAGTTTCAACGGTAAACTTGAGGCCTTGGGAACGCTTAGTGAACAAGTTTAAAAAATCTGCTACAGCCTCGTCAAGACATAGATATGGTGAATGTTAAGGACTATTAGATAGCCGTTGACACACCTATATAAACGAATGATTGGTTTTCTGAATAATGCCACATTAAGGCGGTTGTCAAATGACGTTAAATAAAAGTAACATAATATGGGGGATATTGACGAACTAATACAGATTCCTGTGCGTTGAATGTATTTAACAGCCATTATGACTTGGCAGTCGAATGAAACTAAAATTCCAACAATGCTAAAAAATTGTCGCGGTTCATGCATATTAGGCTCCGGAATTTTTGTTCACCCATTTCATCAGTTTTTTTTTTCACAAAAAGCACATAGCACATGTCCTTCAGGCGTCACAGACGAACTTATGCCCTCAACGTCCAGTGAGAACGCTGTGGCCACGGCTCACAGACCATCTTGTAGCTCTAAGATAACGCCATCGAAGCTCCTCACCATGAAGGGGCTTCGATTGGTAGCCGCTTCAAGTTACTTTCTTGAGTAAAGAAAAGAACGAACACTGCACGCAAAATAGTTGAAGCGTATTTTATGAGGAAACCAGGTGACAAGTGTGTCAGCCGTCTGTCTTTGGCGTTGCAGGAAAAAGACGTGACATTTATTTCGAGGTATATCTAGGCACGGTAACTGACTGACAATCTTATGTATGAACTGCTTGGCTTATACAATATTTTGTATAATAATTGGCGCAATATGTACCTGATGCGCCTTGCATGAAATTGATGGTCGTTTGTGATTAACACCAGTCGGACGTTCAGCGCCCGTCCTGTCGAACATGTGCCTTTCGTATTGATCTTTAGCGCGAGTTTTTGAAAACTGTCAAGATGATCCAACTCGCCCAAACCAAGCTATTGTGGGGATTAGAAGTTAGTGAATGAGAAAAACTTTATTTCGAATCAGATCGATTCGCGTCCGGCGAGTTAGTGGGTTGGGGCACTCGCCGCGGTTGCGGCACAGAGTTCGTGTCTCCCGGCGGCTTCCTTGGCCCGCTGGACTGCCCAGAGGTGGTCTTCCATGTTAGTACCTGAAAGATTTATGCAGATCCACGCACTGTGGAAATCTATGTAAGCAAAGCTTTCTGTGCTGTTTTGTTCATTGATCTGGCGGTAATTTTGACTGCGTACGACAGTCATCATGTGGTGTCAAATATTACTTTGGGTGCACCACTTTCGTTTATCTACGTAGTACAGAGATGGCACAGCAAAACGTGCTTAGCCGACGCGCTGTTGTGCGCCATTGTCCGCAGCCCGCGAGAACGTTAGCCCTGTCATTCCCTCAGACGGCGCTTGGCTTCCTGGTTGAGAGAAATAAATTCTTTTATTGAAGCCTTAGGACAAATAGCAGCTGCCACGTCCCATGCCCAACGGACCACTGCCCGCTGATCACCCGGGCATCCGTCACGCAGCATGGGCTCCCAGTGTTGCAGAGTAGTGACCTCGTAGCCGAAATATTAATTTACTTCACCACTGCTTGTGTACTGTTTTGTCGCCGCCATGTTTGTTTTGCAGAAATAGAAGGGTGCCGCCCCAAACTTTGAATTATTGTTGCTGTTGTTGTTGTTATTATTATTATATTTTTACAGTTTGTCCGCAACTGTCACCATGTCTAATAATAGCGTTTAGTTTATTGAAGAGACCAATAACGAAGCGTGCTTTCTAATAGCGCATTTCTCTTCTCCCGCCATCTTTCCATGTACGCAAGCTGCCACGTGCGAAGAGTCGTATTCGCCCATTTTGTCACGGCGTTGGCTTTGCGTATTCTCTCTCTACCATTCTGTCTTGCATTTGGGCAGTTGCGCGTGAGTACAAAGGTAAGTGCTGTATCTACCACCATGTATATTTTTTAAGCCGTTGAGCCTCACGCTCGATGACTTTCAAAGACCTGCTATGACGTCCGTCTTCACGTGTCTGATGCTAACGATTGCCTTGGGTGACTCTGGACACCCCTCCCAAAGCACGAAATTTCGCCAGAAACTCTTGGTCCACTGCTCATCCGTCTTCCTTATCCTTCTACGCCTCGTAATGGCTCCTTTTTGTGTTTAACCTGAGCGACACGTGGTCAAGGCAAATTTGACAATTCAGACAGTGTAAAATGGCGAAAAGCGCATTCCTTTTACTGAGCGAACGTGGACAGGCGTGCCCGTGGCTGTGAGCTTCTGTGTGTGTGAGTGTGCGCCCTTATGGACGAGGCGGATACTTCTTCCTTTCTCTCTGACTCATGCTGACGGCCGCCTATGGCGCTAGATCGGTGGCGACGAGCCTTAATAAATTGACTGAGCACACCAAGCTTTGACAAGGTGATTGCTGTCTCTTTCACGGGAAGACTGTTCCCTACAGACTATGACATGCGCCAATCTCGAAGGATCTTGAGCTTTGATCCTTCATTTTAGCGCTTTACGAGTACATTGTGGAGCTCAGCGCTTTTTACGTAACGATGCAATCAAACCTTTTGTTGTTTGTTACATCACCTCGTCTATTCTTGCCGCCTCTAGGCTACTGGTCCACCTCAAGAGTACTGGACCACCACTAGGCCTACAGCCTTGAGAGCCCTTTTGCAACAGCGTCGGCGACATTACCATATAGGTCACGTTGCTGAGCTAGCACGTCTCACAAGTACTGGTTACAGCTCCAACAACGCGCAGCTGACTGACTGCGCGTCTCAAGCCTAACCTCCAACGTTATGCGGACAGACTCGCTTGGTGGACATCGCCTGCCAACGGCGATGTCCACCGGGTGGTGATTACACACCAACTAAGTGATAGGCACTAACGAAGGGATGAAGAGACTCTCATTACTTAGTTTTATATAAAGGCGACCAATGGTCAGAATACGGTATCGCGCAATGAACAGACAAAGTCATCGGGAAGTCCTTGTTCTCCTGTTTACAGCATTTATGTATCTGCATTGTTCTTAACTTAGGCATCATTTATGTAATTTTTATTCCCTCTATAACATGTTTTGTTTCCTTCAAACGCTCGGTTGATCCAAGTTCTATTGAGGCAGCCGTGATTACATCATTTTCCTTCGACTGTCGACAACACATGAGAAACATTAATGGTGTACGCCAGGACCCTGCGGTTGTAGGTGCAGCCCTCAGTCGAGGAACCCATGAGCAGTAGCCGCCTGGTGCGCTCTCTTGCCACGCTTTTTCTGTCAGAACGATTGTACAACCACAATATTATGCTTCGTTAAATTGGGCGGACTAGATGAAGCGAAAACAAGTGCGTCTCCATCTTTTCACGCTGCTTTAACATAACGAATGGGACTTGCTTGCGTGCCTAGCGTAATACCTAAAGTTCGTAAATCTAACGAGGCTAATTATTTGTATATAATCGTCGATTACGGCGTCTAATGCAATTCAATGTAAAGGTCAAGCATTGCTAGCACAAAAAAAAATTTGACAAATCCTTATTTTTTCAGCTTGTTTATTTATGCAGTCTAAGCCACGTAATTTTGTTGTCATGAGGTGCACGCGCTGTGTTGCCAAAAGAAAAGCGAAGAACGACGATGACGAGCTTGATCGCGCAAAGGCACACCAAAAGGCGAAAATGAAGAAAGTCCAGAGAACCACGTGGCGCGAGCGTGGAACGTGAGAGCGGAGCCATTATTATAGAGGAAGCCGAGCGAAGAAGTCAGCCATGGCGGAAGAAGCAGCCCGTCGGCCTATGGGTCCGGACTCCGGCCTTCGTCTGGTGTTCCTTAGCCTACGGCTCAACGTTCGACGCTGGTGTTCATCTGCGGGCCGTCCAGCGGAGAACCAACCACAGCTTCGGTGATCGCGGCCTTCCCTCCTTGCTTATGTTCCTGCCCGTCATGCCACACCGTCTCGCGTCTTGACTCCAGCTTGGGTACCTGAGCAGCTGCCCACTAGTCGTCTGCACCATTGCAGCCGTGACCTCGTCCGACGCCCGACACCGAACCAAATGGCGATGTGGGAACTTTCATTAGGTAGACTGCAGACTGTTTAGAGACTCCATACTTAAAGGCGATCCATAATAATGTTTGTCGGCAGTTACATGTCATCGAATTGATATAAAGCATTGTTTATGAGTGTGCGACAGAGCGCATACGCTTTGTATATTATTTCCTAAATCAGTCTGTATTGACCGCGTTAAACACTCGACTATGGGGAAAAATCTATACCATGCCAGCTGCCTGAAGAACAGAGTCATTATCACAGATTCTTCTTCTTCGTTGTGGGGTTTTACGGGCCAAAAGTCACAGATTCGAAGACTCGCAGGCAATCCCAGATTAATTTTTTTTCTGGTAGTACCTAATATTTAGGAGCACTTGGCTTGTCTACTATAAGACTACTGGTAAGCTAAGGTACTACTATGTTCGCATTCCTGTTTATTCGCTGCCTGTTGTTAGAAACCGCTATAACGTGTGCACATGTTTATGATAAATAGTGTGATCATATTGTCCTGCTGAGTTATAAGCGCTGTTTCCACGCCTGCTCAGTAAGGGCTCCTGATTGCAGTTTTTTCATTACTGTATAAAGGCTATGCAGTGATGAAGGCAAACTGCAAGATGTTTTGTCGATGACCCAAACATACTAGTGATTTCCATAGGTGCTACACATTTGCTATATTTGTTGGATGTGTATGAGAAAACATTCTATATTTTCAGTGCATAAACATCTATCCGGCTAAGTTTATTAACTTCGCCATGCTAAAATATAGTCCTAGACATCTGCTTTTAAACGCTGAAGGTTACTATTCATATCATTATGCTCTGTGACGCAAAGATTGAGTACCTCTGTTGATAGACAAAGCCATAAATCCGTTGTTTCCACAGTTCCGACGAAGTACAAAATTCTCTATGTGACTTGTTTTTGCCAGTTATCCCAGTTGGTGGGCAAGAAAACAAAATTTCACCGGAACCTACTTTATGAATAATGCATACGTCAATGCCAATAGCAATGGATATAGGTATGAACACACCGTATCGCCACCGCAGAGACGCCTAATGTAGAAGGCTTGAATACAGTTGGGCCCCTCCGTTGTGTCTTGTTCTGGACACGCTGCGCAATTCAGCGGCGCCATCACGAAGTACACTGCTGGGGCATTTATGAGTGAACATTTGGACATGTTTATCCGACTATATATGACGCGCTTTCTATTGCGCCCAGCAAAGGACCAAACTGTTGCGTTTTATTGCGATAGCTATTATATGGACACTCAAAAAGGATTTCTGTCGTCGGTGTCGCCGTCGCTCTGAGGTTTCGTATGACGTCAACGGCGATGAAATTGTCGCCGCGCGCCGCACGCTGTATGTGCGAGTGAACGGGCGCGAGGGACGCGCGCTTTCACGGGGAGCGAACGCACGGTGGAGAACAAACGCGCGTTCTGCGCCGTGCTCCCAGAAGGGCTGCATAATGAAGCGTCTCTTTCGTCCTTTACATTCACCATATATATGGGCTGTGTTCAATTCTTTCCATCATCGTATACAGTCTACTTTGACGTCTATGAAGACAGCCAAGACAGCTTCGAGTACAAGTAATGGAACGCGTTTTGAGCCGTCTAGAAGACACTTCCGCGACGTGACGCCACCTCGCGGCGACAAAAACAAAATTGAGAAAAGCACACATTAGTTCTGTATTTTAAGTATTTTCGCATGCGAACCTATGAAAAACACGATGTGACTTCCATTAAGAGTATAAAAAAGCGTGCCTACGTTCAAAAAGAGTGCCCTGATCAGTCGCCATCTTGTTTAGACAGGAAAGTAGCCTGCATCGTTCTTGACTTCGATGCTGTGTTCGCGATGCTGTATACTTTGACATCTTCGTGAGAATTGGAACGAGACTTAAGATTGCCGTTGTCCACTTAGCTGTCTATTTAGCCGTCTAAGGCGAGTATTGGAACACACCCATAGAGCAAACGCGACTTCTTGCATCGCGCGATGGACGTGGGGGGACGGGAGGGAGGGAGAGAGGGGAAGCGACGTTTAGCTGCGGCACCAAATGCGTACTTGATGATGAGTGGGCGAAGCTCCGGAGGGAATCATCGGTAAACCGTGAATCTTCCGTGTAATTCGCCCAGTCTCGCCGCACTAAATCGAGCGATTGACTTCCACCAATGACACGCGCCATATGTGACGTCATTCCTATTTTATAACAGCGCCCTTCATTATAAGTGCACCATCTCCCGCTTAAGGGGACGCTAGCACAAACGTGCTAGAAACGTGCAGTACTCTCTAGTAAGGGGGAGAGGCCACAGCGTCTTACGCAGCCGTTTACACATGCCGGAACGTGCACCGCGTTTGCCGACGCCATCACATGACTGCTGAGAGAGTATAACCCCCGTATTAATAAACGCTCCTCGACTTGAACTTGACTTGCCACCGCCTTCAACGCGTTTCGAACGTGCTGCCCAAGGCGGTAGCAAGTCAAGTTCAAGTCGAGGAGCGTTTATGAATACGGGGGTAGGGCGGAGAGGCCACAGCGTCTTACACCAGCTTTTTACGCGGGCCGTAACGCGCTAGCACAAACGCGTTAGAAACGCGCAGTCTTTCGTTAATGTTGGGTATTTATTATTGCGATAGCAATTATATGGACACTCAAAAGCAGATTTCTGCCGTCGGCGTCGCCGTCGCCGTGAGGTTCCGTATGACGTCAATGCAGATGAAATCGTCGCCGCGCGCCGAACGCTGTATGTGCGAGTGAAAGGGCGCGAGGGACGCGCGCTTTCACGGGGAGTGAACGCACGGCGGAGAACAAACGCGCGTTCTGCTCTGTGCTCCCTTAAGGGCTGCAGAAGTAGGCGTCTCTTTCCTCTACAATCACCATATATGTAGAGCAAACGTACCTTCTTCCGACGCACGAAAGGCCGTGGGGGGGAGGGGGAGGGAAGGGAGGCGACGTTTAGCTGCGGCACCAAGTGCCTATTTATATCAGAGGCTCCGGCAACAGTCACCAACGCCGCACGCATTTTGAGCGAACGCGGGCAAAACGCCGACGGCGTCGACAACAGTTCTGCGTGTTGCCGGTGCTGCTGCATGTCCAAGTTTATACAGCTGATAAAGCTGCTATCATTACTCCTTATAGCTCTCTTCAAATTTGCTATCGCAATTGATGCTTCACCTTTCAGGTGAAACTGCGACACCTTTTTGTCATCGTGGTGCGTGTGTCCATGTGCGCTTCGTGGCGTAGTGGTTAGCGCCGCGCGTTCGGAAGCGAGGGGTCCTTGCATCGATTCCACGCTACGGACACAACTTTCGGAATTTTATTGCGATAGCAATTATATGGACACTTCAACCGGATTTCTGCCGTCGGCGTCGCCGTCGCCGTCGTCGTCGCCGTCGCCGTGAGGTTCCGTATAGATAAAATCTTCACCGCGCGCCGTATGCCCGAGCGCAAGCGTGCTGGGACGCACGCACTCAATCCCCCACACTTTTCTTTTGCCAACAACCGCGCTCGTCGCTCGCCGCACCGTCTCTTATCTCCACACGGCTCTGACCTTATGAGCCGTGCATTCGCGGCTCAGTTCCTGTTGAAGCGATAGACCGCACGTACCTTCGCCCGCAGCGGCGTATGCTTGCTGCCAGCGTTTTGACAGTCGTTGTCTGCAGTCATTCAGTGTGATCTCTTCATGTTTGTTTGTGCGCGCTCACACCACGCTTGTTCATTCAGTTAGTAATAGTCGGGTCACATTTTCCAACGCACGCTACACATGTAATGCTGCCCGGATCGGCAGTGCAGCGCTACAGGTGTGTCCCTTCGCACGCGCGCTGCCCACGGGAAGCGCTTCTCATCAACACCACCGTTTCACACGCGCCTTCTCGTGGTCATCGAGTCTCTCTTCATGTCGGTCTACTTACGCCGCAGCACACCTGCTTACTTAATCAGCTCATGTTTACTACAATTCATATTGTTACCAAAGCCGCTCACCTTACTTCGTATGACATTGCTGTGTTGCTATCGCATTCATTGCTTCGCCGTTAGGGCGAAACTGTGACATTTTTTTTTCATAAAAGTAGACGTGGCTACCTACTACTACTACATACTACAGAGGAGGGACAGACCCACACCCTAAGGAGCTCCGCCCCTAAAACGTTGCGAGTCGAGGCGACGCTGCTGGACGAGTTACCCATTCTGACCTCGTCGAATACCTCCGAGCCGCCCCCAGGGGCGCTGGCAACATTCACCAACGACGCGCGCGTTCGGTGCGAACGCGGGCAAAACGCCGACGGCGTCGACAACAGTTCTGCGCGTTGCTGGTGCTGCTCCATGTCCAAGTTTATACAGCTAATAAAACTATATATATATATATATATATATAAGTATACTATCCTTACTCCGTATAGCTCTCTACTAAGTTGCTATCGCAACTGATGCTTCGCCTTTCGGGTGAAACGGCGACAACTTTTTCTTTAGACACTGAAGAGCTGGAGATACTAAGTGCCCCATAGTTACGTCAGTTGGAGCCAAAGATGTTCATAGAAGAGAGGCACATTCGCAGTGACATATACCTAGTGACCGAAGTTGGCGTCAAATTGGCTGATTGAAAAGCGACGCGTGCCGAGCGGCATATACCCAGCAAACCAAGTTTGAGTAAAAGAGGTTTACTGAAGATGCCATAAACCCAGCGCCACAGGCTCAATGACTTAGGTTAGCCTCATAGAGGTTCATTTAAGGACGGCACATGGCCGGTGGCCCTTACCCAGGGACCCAAGTTGGACCAATGGATTGTTTCGACTTTGCTTAGCTCAGCACAGCCGCCCAGCGCTCCACTCATGCACCAGTGACCCAAGCTCGCGGGAAAGTGGTTACACACCAGTGGTGCACCAACGGGGGGGGGGGAGGTGTTGGGGGGCTGTAACCCCCCCCCCCTCTGAGGCCGACCTAACCCCCCTTTTGCTTAACCCCTTTTCTTTCCTTGCGCATTTGAGTAGAGCAACTCAGATGTACGACGCGCAATCGTCTGCACACTCGCAAAAAGCGCATTTTTTGACAATTTCCCGCAAAGAAATTCAAATTAGTGCTGTTTAGTTGGTATTGGCAAACTGTCACCCCCCCCTGGCAGAGATCTTGGGTGCGCTACTGCTATAGACGAACACAGACAGACAACTGAAAGTGAGCAACAATGCTAGTCGCAATAAATCTGCGGAAATAAAGATGTGGGTAACTTGAACCGCCTACCGTGCCTACATTTCATGTTACCACACTGCTTTAGTGAAGGGACTATTATGCTTTAGGGGATCAATGTTCCACGTTCGGCCCACAATGAGGAAAGAATACCTTTGTGCCAGAATGCATGCAGCTATTCATGTTGTACGTGTTTTAAGCTGCTGAATAAAGAACCTTTATGAAAATGAAACGCGGCTGGACTGCTTGTTCAAGAAATGACTGTTTAAAAGGTCTATAACTAAGATGACTCGTAGACGAATCTACGAAGAATCAACGCACCAGATTTGTTTCATCGGAACCTGCAGCACCTCGAACAAGCTTATGTAACTGTAATACATTTCGTGACAGTTCACAATTCGCGATGGAAATGACTCGGCCGAGAGGCTGCAGTGGTGAATAAAGTCCTGAACATTAAAAAGGCTGTAAAGAGAGGCTTGAAACGAAGCACTGCGCACGGTTCAGTTTACGTAACAGTTAGTCGGGTGCCTCTGCGAGTTGTAACGTTGCCCCATATAACAGGGCTGAATGACCTGCGTCACGCAGCTTGTCAGTGGTAATCTTGCGAGAATAGATTGGTGTCCGCTTGTAGCTTAACGTCTTCAGAGCTTCTGTGACGTTGAGTGAATTCGTCGCTGTCTGTTCACCTCTGGCCAGGCAGGCGTTGCGTGCTGTTGCATGGAAGATTTAATCAAAAGCACCAGAAATATTGCTTCGGTGCGTACTCTGCTTTGAATTGAAGTTGGCTCGCACTTCTGTCACCTGCCATCAACAGTTCAGTCATGTCCTGCTCCATAAGCATAGAGCGAGATATTTAGTATGTCTCTTTTTCGCATTACCTTAAAAAATACACTGCGCCGTGTTGACGGCGCCATCCTGCAAGCTGGAATTTGCGCAGAGATGAAATAAAATAATATTGCACAGTGGCTAATCATATTTTACGTAGCTGTTGGTGCGATAACGTCCCCATTGGCATGATTGTTGACATGTAGCCCATTTTCTATGTTCCCTCAAGGACAATGCACATCTAGCACAGCAACGGTTTTAGTGTGTGTTGGACAGAGCACCCTGCAATGTGGCTACCAGCGTTGGGATTGACTTCATTGTCTCGGGTAATTTGATTTTTGGCGAAGAATAGAGCGTGTACAGACATAGCAATACTTTGTGACAATTTTTCGGTGTTTATATAAGATTCATTGTACGTAGTACATTACTATAGTCTGCGCCAGTATGGCCTGATTCCTTTGCCGAGAA
Source organism: Dermacentor silvarum (assembly GCF_013339745.2). Classification (NCBI taxonomy): domain Eukaryota; kingdom Metazoa; phylum Arthropoda; class Arachnida; order Ixodida; family Ixodidae; genus Dermacentor; species Dermacentor silvarum. The sequence continues at coordinate 83,666,354 of NC_051155.1, read as the reverse complement.
AGCAGCATGGGCCATTGTTATTGTTCGTTTAATATCCGCTTGTTTGAGGTTCACCTGCTCCATAGTGCGACTCACAATGCTTGAAAACAGCTTGACATTTTGCCAGCTGCGTTTCCGGTGCTGCGATATAGAGAATAGAAGAAAAAAAACTGGTACAATAAACGCTGCACTACATTTGACAAAACTTTCGAAAATGTCGGCACATGCCAGTTAAATATAAATGGTGCTTCCTTTCGAAATAACCTGTTTGAATCCCCAAGCGCATGCTGCCGCTGATAGGTAACAGAGCAATCTAAGTGCACAAGACCGAAGACCTCCATTTATATGTGCGAATGTGACTAAGCCTTCTGAGCGATTTTTTTTTTTTTTTGTAGGTCAGTGCACGACATCATGTTTTTTCTTTCTGGGAGAAAGCAAACCGCTGCAATAACCGAAGCGGGACTGGGATTTCAACTACCTGAAATACTTATGCAGATCGCACGCACTGTGGGATTCGACGTAAGCGAAGCTTTTTGTGCTGCTTGCGTTCATTGACAGTATTCGACGATGACTGTCACGGCATTCGTCAGTCATGATGTGGTGTGAAATGTTTTTTGCATGCACCACTTACGTTTGTCTCCATAGCACAAAGAGCGCACGGCGAGGCGTGTTCGGTCGAGGCGCTGTTGTGCGTCATTGTCCGTAGCCTGCGAGAACATTATCACTGCTATTCCCTCAAACTGCGCACAGCATCATTCCCAAGAGAAAGAAATCCTTACATTGAAACCTTAGGAGTAATAGTTGCTGCCACTGCCGATGCACCAGTGCTCGCTGGCTACACGTTCTTCCGTCAGGCAGCACAACCTCCCAGTATTGCAGGGTAGGTACATCGTAGCTGAAGTGTTTATTTGATGGACCGCCGCTTGCGCAATGTCATTTTGATAGCGTGGTGCTTTAATGTGACTTTGCGTGTGCACGCCCTTCGTCAGTTGTCGGCACGGACAAATTTGTACGTTGTTTGTTTTTCAAAAATACAAACGTACCGTGTCATACCTTGAATTTGTATTGCTATTATTATCGTTATTGTTATTGTTCATATTATTATTATATGTTTAAGATTTTGTCCATAACTGTAGCCATGTCTAGTAAGAGCGTTTTATTTATTGAAGAGACCCATAACGAAGCATGCTTTCTTACAGAGCCTTTCTCTTTTTTCGTGATGTTTCCATGTATGCAAGCTGGCACGAGCGAATAGTCGTTATTTTGTCATTTTCGCCGGACAGAAGCAGAAGATGATTTTCAGGTGCTTCCAGATGTTTGGAAATTGGTGGGCTTAATTTTTTCTAAAAAGTGTTCCCCCTACCCTACTGTGCCGTGCAAATTTCGCATTTAGCAATTTCTGCTAAATGCTGAAAGCGCTGCGCTGGCGGCACTGTACTTTCATTACTACTGCACAAGATGAACGCACTAAGCTCCGTACCATGAGAAACTTGGAATAATGTTATATTTCATGTAAAATATTTCATTACAACGCAGATTTACTTGAGAACTACGTTTGAAAATATTTTCCAGAAGAAAACCTAACGATAAAATCAGGAGTTTGAAGGTCGTGTAATTTATCGCTGTCTTGGTGTTACATTGTCGCAGGAACAGAGGACGCCCCGGATTCTACATCTTGAATTCGCGCTGATTGTACATCAAGGCTGAAGAAAACAATGGGTTATCAGACACAGCCGCATAGAGTCTTTTTCTCAGCTTTATGCACTCTGTTGCTGGCTGTCACTTACTTCGTATTATTCTGCGAAGGTACCCTTGCCTCCCCGAAGCATACCCACATCCTTGACAGTCTTCCTGAACAAGTGCTCACTGCGGAAATTCGACTGAGCTACAGATGTCGAGAGGACATTTTTGTCTACATGACACACTTACAAAGTGGGTCCGAATGGGCTATGAAAAGTAAGTTTATTATTGACGTTTCGTGTTGGCGAATCTCAAGAAAAGTTTGTAGAATTCGAAAATTCTGTCTTGATATCACGAAGCACGAATTGATCCACAAAAGCAGCACCTGATGCAAAGGCACTGGTTTAATGTGGATTACAAATTATAAACGCGAATGAGGAATGTGAGCATGTTTGTAAGACAAGTATCTGCATGAATTCGAGCAACATCTCGAGACCAGTGTTAAAACAAGCAACATAGGCACTTACGTAAAATTTTATTTGTTGACCAGTTTTTTTGGGAGGAGGGGAGATGGGATCGTTCTGAAGCCCAATCGGAATATGTTGTGAGAGGCACGAAATTAAAAAAAGCATCTTACTGCGCTGTTTACGTTTAATATTTTTCTACTTTGGAGATGGAAACCTGTCTATATTTCCGAACGAAAATGTATTCGCACTAAGCAGTACAGTTATTATATAAAGCCGAAACCTGGATGGTAGAAAAATGTTCTCGTTTTGTGCTACCTTAAACCTACGTTGCTTCTCCAAAATACTTGAACAAGTTCTTGAAAGCAATATTTGTTTTTTCCACAGTATTGTAGTTTAAAAAAATATAGTTTCTGTGAGTGCTGTTGTTAACAAGCAGATTTCCTTGTAGCCGCCAAGTGATACTATCTAGTGCCTATACAAGAAATGGCGTCAAAGGCTGTGGCGCCAATAAAATCAAAATTTATTTTATTATTGGCATCAGAGCCAAAAACTTCCAACGACGAATGTAAAGCATTTTTTAGATGCACAACAGTTTACATAATATCCCGAAACCCTAAACTCATGGACGGAATCTCTTTTCAAGTCGGTGATTATTACCTACTTGTATGAACTAAATGGTAAGCCTATGTTCAATTTAAATTGCCACAATTAGGTTCGAAAAGCAGCTTCTACTTGTACGCAGAGAATGACATCAGTACTTCACATTAGGTGGTGTTGAAACCACTTTTATTTGATTATACATAGAGACGAAAATGCAACATCGCGCGGTGTGTTGCCATGTTCATACCCCATATTTATTCGATTATCTCTTAGTATTGCAAAAAAAGAAAACACCCTGCGCTTGTGTAGTTAAAATCCAGCGCTAATGAAGCTCTACTAACGTGAGACCTGGGGAAATGCGAAGCAGTGATGCACCGGTGTTTCCCTTATGTTAACTCACCATTGGTTTGAACTACACAAAAGCAGGATTTGAGCCGGATCGGAGCTACATTAAGCGCTGGATTCTAATTCTGCGCTTGTGTAGTTCAAATCGAACGCCAATGCAGCTGTACTATTTTTCAAAAGATGAAGCGCCAACAGTGACAGCACATTAGGAAGGAACAAAGACAGGACAGCTGTACTAGCCTGAAACCTGGGGAAGTGCAAAGCAGTGATGCGCCAATGTTTCCGTTATTTATTCTTGTGCTATTCTTGCACACGTGAGGAGAAATCGGGCGCTTCTGGGGTGTTGGCGCTCTCTCTTGCTCTGCGCTGGTACCAGACTGGCGTTTCGGAAGTGATTTTTCCGAGTTTATGCTTATTGCCGCATATCCCTGGCTCATAGCCGCATAGCCAATGCGCATATGCGCCACACGTGACTTTATTGTCGTTAATCATGACGTAACTGACGAGCATATGATGTTATTGATGCCATGACCTATCAATCATGTTAGTCATATTAGAAAGGGGTTTATTAACGTTGGACGTCATGCGGAAGGGTTCCACGACGGGCACAACGACAGTATCAACTTGCGTCAACAGCTCCTGATCTGCGCTCGCACCTCTAGCCAAGACAGTGTCCCACTGCTGCGTGCGTTACTGGCGACGTGAGAATAAGGGGGTCATGATATCGCTTGAGGCGGCTCACGTGGACAACCTGGCGGCCAAGACGACGCTTCTCAGAGGTTGGGTTGACCGGCTCGATAGCATAGGTGACGGAAGATAGGCACTCGATGACGCGATAAGGGCCTTGGTACTTGGGGGCAAACCTGGGAGACAGGCCAGGGGAGCCATAAGAGGGAACCGACGGCGAAAGCTTGTTCAGTGAGATTGCGGTCATGACAATCTTTCTGGAGTGCTTGGTTGTCTGAAGTAAATGAGCGGGCCAGCTCACGACACTCTTCAGCATATTGAGACATTTCAGAAACTGTACTGAATTCGGAGACGTGCGGACGATACGGCAAAATGGTGTTGAGTGTGGTGCATGGTTCGCGGCCATATAAAAGAAAGAATGGGGGAAAGCCGGTGGTCGACTGTATCGCGGTATTATACGCGTAAGTGACGGACGGAAGAACGACATCCCAGTTAGAGTGGTCGCAAGCAATGTAGATAGACAGCATGTCTCCCAGTGTTCGGTTGAAGCGCTCTGTTAGTCCGTTGGTTTGCGGTTGGTGGGCTGTAGATGTGCGGTGAACTGTACGGCATGAACGAAGGATTTCCTCAAGGACATGGGATGAAAACACACGCCGTCTATCGCTCAGTAGCTCGCGTGGTGCGCCATGGTGGAGGACGAAATGACGTAAGATGAAGTTCGCAATGTCACGATTACCAGCCGAAGGAAGCACGGCTGTTTGCGCATACCTCGTTAGGTGGTCCACTGCTACGATGACCCATCTGTTACCAGTGACAGAGGACGGAAGTGGGCCATAAATATCAATTCCGACACGGTTGAAGGGGCGTGATGGACACGGTAAAGGCTGCAGGAGTCCAGGCGAATGGGGAAATGGTTTCCGGCGTTGACACGATTGGCAAGATCGAATGTATTTGCGGACATGTGTGTATAGTCCACGCCAGTAATAACGTTGGCGGGCTGCTCATGCGTTTTCAGCGAATCAGCGTATGTTGGGGATCAGCATGATAGTATGCGCAGACAGCGGAGCGCATGTGGCTAGGGATGACGAGCAGCCATTTACGGCCATCCGGTCGATAGTTGTGACGATATAATAGTTCTTCCCGTATCGCAAAATGCGTGGCTTGGCGGCGAAGTGCACGTGGGTGTGCCGAAGTTGGCGGAGCGGAAAGAACATTCAGGAGAGAGGCGATCCAGGGGTCTTTTCGCTGTTCAGATGGCATGTCTGTAGTGGTAAGACCAGCCAAGGGAAATGCACCAGTTGAATGCGGCTGTTCAGTGGAGTTCACGGGAGATCGGGACAGCGCATCAGCGTCAGACTGCTTTCGACCCGATCGGTACACCACGCGAATGTCAAATTCTTGCAGGCGAAGAGACCAACGTCCAAGGCAACCAGGAGGATTCTTCAGGGTAGCCAACCAACATAGAGCGTGATGCTCAGTCACCACGTCGAAAATGTGGCCGTATAAGTGTGGATGAAACTTGCTTATTGCCAACACAATCACGAGACACTCTTTTTCAGTTACTGAGTAGTTGGATTCCGCCTTGGTGAGGGCACGGCGAGCATAAGCTACAACATACTCAGAAAAACCTGGTTTGCTTTGCGCGAGTACTGCACCAAGACCTACGCCGCCGGCGTCCGTGTGTACTTCGTTTGGCGCAGTCGGGTCGTAATGACGCACAATGGGTGGTGAGGTAAGCAGATGCCGTAATGTAGTGAAGGCGTCGTTGCAGGCTTGAGTCCAAGTTGAAAGGTCACCAGGGCATGCAAGAAGCTTCGTAAGCGGTGCCATGATGGAGGCAAAGTTCCGGACAAAGAGACGAAAATACGAGCATGAGCTCACAAAGCTGCGCAGTTATTCTGCAGTAGTCGGCTTAGGAAACTCTGCAACGGCGTGAAGTTTCTCAGGATCAGGAAGAATGCCGTGTTTTGAGACTACATGACCCAGTATGGTGAGCTGGCGAGCCCCGAAGTGACACTTCTTCAGGTTGAGCTGAAGGCTTGCGTTGGTAAGGCACTGGAGAACCGTGCACAGGCGGACGAGATGTGTGGCGAAATCGGGGGCGAACACGACGACGTCATCCAGATAGCACATACAGATCTGCCATTTTAGACCGCGTAAAATGCTGTCCATCATTCGCTAGAATGTTGCAGGCGCATTGCAAAGGCCAAATGGCATGACTGCGAATTCGTACAGGCCATCTGGTGTGACGAAAGCGGTCTTTGGACGGTCACACTCGGCCATCGGGACTTGCCAATAACCCGAACGCAAGTAGAGCGAAGAGAAGAATTGGGCGCCTTCTAGACAATCGAGGGCGTCGCCTATGCAGGGAAGAGGGTAAACACCTTTTCCAGTAATTTTATTGAGTCGCCGGTAGTCTACACAAAACCTAATAGAACCGTGTTTTTCTTGACCAGCACAACGGTCGATGACCAAGGACTACAGGAAGGCTTGATGACTCCATGTTGAAGCATGTCGTTAACTTGCTCCGTAATTATACGACGCTCCGCTGGTGACACACGGTAGGGGCGCTGGCACAAAGGGGTGTTGGTTCCGGCGTCAATTTTGTGAACAACGGTGTTCGTTCGAGCTAATGATGCTTGAAGGAAGTCAAACAAACTTTTAAATTCGTTGAGAAGCATCAGAAGCTGCGCACGTTGATCCGGAGCGAGGTTACTGTCGATGAGAGGGAAAAATACGTCCGAGGACACGTCATCGGACGCAGGGTGGGGGGTCAGCGAGTTCATCTTTGGCTTCGGACTGGGCTCGTAGGAATCAATAGGCATGATAACATCATCGTCGACTGAGTGAACGTGGTCAAGCGTCTCATTACGGCGGAACGTGACAGGGCATGAGGTAGCGTTGGAAATAAGTACTCCGGAGGCATCCTGGTGAAGTGAAAGGACGGCAAATGGCAGCCACGCATGGTGGGGACGACTGAATACGTCAGACGGCGTGAACAGACCGGTAGTTTCAGTAAAGGCAGCACAATAAACAGGAACAATGACAGCACTGAGAAGGGTAAGGTCAGTGTCAGCAACCACAACAAGCTTGTCAACACCACGCACGGGCATACGGGCAGAAGGCACATCACCAAAAACAGAGTTCCACCTGAGCGTGAACGCCGTCTATAACAGCCTGATGGCGCGACAAGAAATCCCACCCAAGGACCACATCACGTCCACACGAAGTCAACACAAAAAACTCAATGTTGTACAGTACGTCGCCAATGACGACTTAAGCCGTGCATGCTGCAATCGGATGGATTCGCTGTGCGCTTGCAGTACTGAGGGAAAACGCTGTGGTCGGCGTTGTCACTTTACGAAGACAGCGGCAAAGTTTCTGACTAATTACGGATATTGTGGCACCAATATCGACAAGTGCAAGAGTTTGAACACCTTCAATAAAAATTTCGACAACATGGCAGGGGACAAGCGAGGAGTTACACAGGTCGACGATGACGCAATTCGTGCCTCCGGAGCTGCGGCAGTCAGTTTTCCGTCTCAGCTGCGGGTCGGCGACGCATAGGTGACAAACAACGGCGGCGTGGTGAGGGTGATCTACGGGAAGCAAAGGGTAAAAAGTCGGAGCCAAGCTGGGCGTCCCGTGCGTATACGTCAGGTGGCACGTCTTGTGGAGTGTAGTACTGGGGACGGAAAGAATAGTCGCGGTATCTTGGTGCAACTGAGGCAACTGAGCGCCTACGACAGAAGCGCGCCACGTGACTAGGGATTCCGCATGAGTAACATATTGGTCGGTTGTCAGCAGTGCGTCACGGATTAACGATGTGCTCCTGTGCACCAAGGAATGGCGCTAGTGGCTGTCGGAGAGGTTGAGGGGCCGACGCTGGCAGTCGACGCGGAGGCTTTAAAGCGGTAGCCGCATAAGTGAGTGGTGCGGCAACAGGTGTCAGGCGGAGTGGTCGACGGGAGCACCTCGGAGACTTGCTCTAGAATCACTTGTCGGAGAGACGGTGCGAGATTATGCGTAGGCACTTCTGGGGTCGGCAAATACAATATACACGGGAGCTGCCGTGCTACTTCCTCACGCACATATTCTTTGATTTGCGACTGTAGCGTCTCGTGGTCACCATCGATGGTTAAGGCGGCGATTGTCTGTTGTCGGCCGCCGAACTAGGACTCGTTGCTTAAGGCGCTCGTCAAAGCTCTGGCACAAGGTCGTAAGCTCTGCTACGGTGTGTGGGTCCTTTGGCAGCAGCATTTGAAAGGCATCGTCGTCAATGCCTTTCAACTTAAATTTAACCTTCTCTTGCTCGGGCATGGACGGATTCAGGCGCTTGCACAAGTCTATGACGTCTTCTATGTAGCTTCTAAAATTTTCGCCTTGCTGCTGCGCACGTCCACGGAGGCGCTCCTCGGCGCGGAGCTTGCGCACAGAAGGGTGGTCGAACACGTCTGCGAAGCGTTTCTTGAACGCACTCCATGTAGCGAAGTCGAACTCATAGTTGTGGTACCAAAGGCTTGCGACGTCTTTGAGATAGAACGACAAATTCTGAAATTTTGACGGGTCATCCCACTTATTGTGGCCGCTCACCGTTTCAAACGTCGCCAGCCAATCTTCCACAGCAGGGTAAGTTGTACCACTAAAGAAGGGAGAGTCGCGCTGTCGTAGCACACCGGTTACGAAGACCTGCGGAGATGGGGAGGTGGCTTCTTGGGTGACTTCGTCAGGCATTGTCGGGGCAGGTGGTAGTGTCCGACTTCGGAGTTCCAGGGTTGCAGACCCCGAACCTCCACCACTTTGGAAGCGGGTTTATTATCGTTGGACGTCAGGTGGAAGGGTTGCACGACGGGCACAAAGACATTCTCGGCCGGCGTCAACAGCTCGCTTTCTGTGCTCGCACCTCTAGCCAAGGCAGTGTCTCACTGCTGCGTGCGTTGCTTAATCCCCACTACAATATATTCGTACCCTTCCATGCAAATGTTCGTATATACGAAGTGAACGAGACGCGAGTTTTCGGCAGATCTTGTTCTTGCGCGTGACGACGATGACATACATCACATTAGACGTCGACAGCGCAGGCTCCTAAAGTGCTTTCCACTAAAGAAAAAAGAATGACGAGTGCATTTCGTCGCGTGATGTACAATGATCTAGGTCAAATTCGTCACACAATTGTCTAGGTCAAATTAGTCGAAATGTTTTGAGAAAGTTTAGGGAAGGAATATTATGAAAGTAATTTAATATATATCGGAATTATTCTTACTTTATATCCAAAGTGAATAGCTTACATAATCGCTTTTGAGGTGATGGTGGGACGAATTGAAGGAAGTGTGCAATATAAGGCATTTCAGGAGCATACTACGGAACCCAATCAGGCAGGTAATTTCTCTGGGGCACTATAACCACAATTCTTGTTCTCGGAAAGAGCGAACGTGCAGACATTTCGGAAAGCTAGCTTCCCGTGCAAAATACCCCAATAATCGCAAAAATATTGGTGGAAATATTGGTGTGGCACACGCAAGTGTACCGAGTTTGGCAAATCAAGCTTCATGCAGCTTGGAATATTTTATTTTCCCTGAACATAATATGACGTAGAAAGACCATCCACAACTTCTCCCTTTTTCTTGTGGACTGAACACATTCTCTCAACCCCAATTCAACTCGTTAATTCTGATTTCATGAAACGGATCTGAGCAACTTGTTATAGTTATTTCGAGGCCTAACTGACGTGCATCAATATTCTAGGCATTTTCACCTTAGGTTTGAAGGAAATTATTCTATAAGCAAGCAAATAAAGCTTTACTTATTTGCCAAAAATCCTCAGACAAGCGAGTTTCGAGAAATCAGCAAGGCTCACTGTCAACAACACAAGAGTGAGAGGCATTGCAAGTATTCCAGGCTGCAAATTTTAGGAGTAATAAATAATGTTCTTGCATGCTTATCAATTCGCCCAAATTACCTCTGATTAAAAAAGAACATGTACAATTAGGCGAACAGCTCCTGATTTATGCTTAGAGTCACTAGTATTTCTCAAATGTAATCGAGCATTCTCTAAAGGCAATGTTAAATGAGAAATCTTTACGTAATAACTGAAACCCGGTGGCGCTGACACTTGTGTAATTGTACAAAATATGTACACTGGTTATTTTGATCGTGTGATCTCTTATTTGATAATGTTAAAATAATTGTATCTCAATTTCAGTGTTTGATAGCACTGGTAAGCCGGAGAGTGGTATCCTGTCAGGAGGACGTACTTTTTTGGGCATGTATTCCGAGTGCATCGAAGCGCTGTCGCAAGCTGCCCCATTGGCTGCTGCAGAGGACTACTCACAACCGATGCCCGCGTTCACCAGCACCTACTGCTTAACTTCAGTGCGCCTAGACTCCGAACAGCGCACACAGAAACAGGTGTGTAGTCCGTCCCGCCTTATTGCTTTTCTAGAATTTGTGGAAGATCCTGCTAATTATCGCCGCTGACCGAGCCAAAAGAGCGACGCGTTTCTAGTTTAAATTTTTTCCTTCATCTAAGGCAGCGCATTTATTATTTATGTATTGAATAATACCTTCCTATACCTCATGGCTGCCATATTGAGTGTGGGAAGTGTAGCTGGGCTATGCTGAACGGATACAGGGTGTTTGTGTTTTGGATCACAAAAAAAAACTATTTCTTGGATTTCACGTGCGAAAACCACGCTCTGATTATGAGGTATGCCGTAGTGGGGGACTCCGGTGCAATTTTGACCACCTGAGGTTCTTTAACGCCCACCGAATACACGGTACGTGGGCGTTTTCGCATTTCACGCACATCCAGACGCGCCCATGCAAACGGAATTTGATTCCCATCCCTGGGGCTTAGCGTCGTAACGCAAAGGCCTGTATGCCACCATGGCAGGTTGATCCCCTAATATCATGATTATTTTTGGTTGCTGTCTTCAGTTCATGATTATTTTGTGAAACTACGTTATTGTGTACAGGAAGCGCATTTCAGTTTGGCTGCTAGCAGCGCAAAAACAGAAACAAAACGCCCATACTGTTGCATGGCCATAGGCGTGCAAGATTGAGTGCATAAATAGGGTAGAGACAACCACCAGAAGTGATAACTAAGAATAAGGTCTCGTTAACTAATGTTACAGAGGAACATCGCTGAAACAAACACCACTTACTCTTCGATGATATATAGATATCGATCGAGGCAGGAAAATGTCATTTATGCACTGGAACGACGACGCTTATAGAGTTCGCAATGCTGTCCTATTGAATGCGTTATGTTTGAAGCTTCTACATATTCACAGCGTCGCGTTAAGTGCGACTAGAGCCGATCGGGAATGTTATGTGCGAGTTATTTCAAGGGTCCTGCAAGACCTGCATTAGAGACCGCCTTTATATTCAAATAACAAAACCCTGCACACAAATTGTTACATCTGCGGACGTCAACGCCGCGCCAGTAGTAAAGAGACCGTATAGTACGATGTATAAAGCAGAAGTTCCTTGCTCTAGAATTAAAAGAAAAAGCAAATGGGAGACGGTAGATGTGATAAATAAGAAAGGAAGACGTGAAGGCGCACATGCGCACATGCGGTGTCACGTGTGCCGGAGAACTTAGTGTTGCAGCACAAACACATACTCAGGAAAATGCAGCCACCGAAAATTTCCCCGCCTGTTTCTCCGCACATCTTTCCTATGCGCGGAGACGCTCACCCTCTATCACAGCTGCCAAAAGCAAAGAGCAGTTGTAATTGTGACGAATCGCTAAAATGGCAGCAGTAGGATGCTGCGGTGTCTTACCCTAAGTCGACGATTCGCTCCAGCCGGCCGAGCGAGCTCGCCAGGCAGGAGGAGTTGCTTGCGCCCTGGACCAGGGGTTCCAACCTTGCAGAATCTGAGAATCGTTGTCTTCCGTGGGAGAAATACAGATATTATAAGATTGATAATGTTAGCCATATATCCTTGATAATTGACACGGTGGTCGGGTGCTTTGTACGGACAACACAGACTATATTACAAAGACTCGATAATTTACACACTCTACAAACAGTTGAACAATGATAAGCGTAATAGTCTGAAATGTATCGAATTCATAATACGCCTAAGGACACGTAGACCGTCCTACTCGCCGTTGTGTCGTCGTTACCGTAGCGTTTATCGCCGTGGGCGCAGTCGGGAGTCCAGCACCTTCAAAGGTGGCTTGTACCAGAGCGTGAGGCGGCAGCAGCAGTAGAACTGTGCAGCCATCCGGCAGAACACTGGGCCGCTGCAGTGCAGGTCAATGGCTAGCCAGCCACTGTTATCGCGAGCTGCCAGCACATCGGATTAGCTCGGTGCCTCCTTGGTCCCAGGCCGCGAAAACCGCTGGCCAGCAGACCCCCAGATCGAATGCGGCACCATCAGGCAGCAAGCGCAGAGCGGAACACTGGCCTCACCAGGGCCCCATGGCCGCAGGACACCCGGTCGAAGAAAGCCGCGACTTGAACTGCCGGTCAAAGATCTGCCATCTGAATCGTTACAAGCTCCATTCGCTCTCGAGCCTCACGCAACTCTCGCTATCGTGCCCACGCGTTTCTTCTTCCTGTCATGACGGCCTCACAATTCACATCACTTCCGTTCCTACTTCGTCTCCTCGTGGCCACACAATCCACATCATCACAACTACCCCCGGCTTAAAAAGTTATCTGCAACTATTCTAATTTGGGACAGGTGGAGAGTAGATAGGAGTGTAGGCCCATTTGGATTGTTTAGAGTTCACGTTGGTTCAAATGTTCGTTCTTCCACACAGTACTAGATGCACAAGAAGCTCCACAATAAGTTTAGTATGTGGCTTAAACAGTTCCGTATCTTAAAAAATCAAATCAGAATTCTTTCTAGGGCTGAGAATGTGTAGAATTCTTTCTAAAGTTATTTCTAGAATGCTTTATAGACACCTGAGGAGCAGACGTTGATTCCCGCTCCTCCTGTTTTTTCAACCTATTAATACGCAAGGCCTTCGTCTTTTGACCCAACTCACCTCAAGCTTGTGATTTGCCCGCTCAGGCACCAATCGGGTACTAAATCATGCTGCCCAATGGATGTGTTGCTGCCCTTGTCTCTCAAGACGTGCACCAATTCTCTAAGCACCCATGCTTCGACGACTGGCATGTTGTCAACTAAGAACATGTGTGGATCTACCATGGCGCAAGGCACAGACTTGTGTTTAATATGATTCTTGCAGCCGCTCGCATGCCTTGAATTTCATAGACGCTCTCGGCGCGTTACGACTATAAGGAGCGCTATGTCCTTTCCCACGACAAAGCAAGCAACTCGTCTGTTGTTTCTTCTGTGGTACAAGAGCGAGTTTTTTTCACATCTTTTGCGTCCTTTGTGACTCTTCTAATGCTTCGAGGAAGCGGTCTGTGGAGTCTGAAAGGGATACAAGGGCTTTGCATTCCCTCTCCTTCAGGAAGATGGCGAGCTTGGGTTGACAGCAACATAAGAATTTCTCAGCTAGAACATGATTCCGAAGACTGTCAAACGTTTTAGGAACGTTAGCCCTCTCGATGCAGTTGTTAAAGTAGCTCGAGATCCTTGCGGCTGCTTCCCTACGTCACCAACTTCTGGCCGGGATTTCCGAAACTTATCTTTACATCTCTGGGCTGCGAATCTGAAGGGCTGAACAAGTGATTTCTTCACTTTCTTGTAGTCTGGGAGAGTCCTCAGCAGTCGTACGTCCAATGAAACTGAGTTCCTCGCCAGTTAAGTACTTGCTTTTGCGACATTCCACGTGTTCTTTGGCCAGCCTTGTCCAGTAGTCACGCGCTCAAACCTCTGCAAATATGCATGGAGATCATTGCGTCGCTCGTCGAATAGCGGCAGTAACTTTTGGGGATTGAGGCATGAAGTGTTCGCTGACGTTACGAGTGCTGTTGCCGTCGATGGCTGACCTTGAGCCTCTTCTTGAAGCTTCAGCTTCAGCTGCAGGATTTGTATCTGCCTCTCATGGACTAACCGGTGTCTCTCGTCGGCTAACAGCTGCCTTTCTGATGCTTCTTTTGCTTCTCTCTCATCTGCGCGTTGGTCCATCTGCCTAGTATGTTCTCGCTCAATCCACAAGTTTTCTTCAAGACAAGCCTGCCACGGCAGCCGCACTTCGACGGGGGCGAAATGCGAAAACACTCGTGTGCTTAGATTGAGGTACGTTAAAGAACCCCAGGCGGTCCAAATTTCTTGAGTCCCCCACTACGGCGTGCCGCATATTCAGATCGTAGTTTTGGCACGTAAAACCCCATAATAAAAAAAGACAAGCCTAACTGCGCGGCCACAGCCTGTAACTTATCTAAATCCATGTCGTTCTCTTGTGTCGTGTACACACACCTAAATGCCAGTTTTCGCGTTGGGGATGTTACAGGCGGATCCTGGTAGGCCCACCGGTTTGTGATATGGAATATAATGCGGGCCCAAGATCTCTAAGAACTGACACGGTAGTCAGCTGCTTTTTATGGACAACACAGACTATATTACACAGACGCGATAATTTACACACTCTACAAACAGTTGAACAAGGATAAGTGTAATAGTGATAAGTGTAATAAAAGCGTCAACAAAGTCACTCCCTCACCAGAACAGGAATTCGCCTCCCTGGTGGAGTATTCGGCGACTACGTCCCTCATGACTTCTACAATTAATTCATGGCCATCAGCCCCCAGCGACTTCGGAGAACCTGACCAAGGCGGCGGTCAGACCTGCGACGTGGCAGAGGGTGCTAAGAATCTCTGGGTCCGGACAGGCCGCCACTGGAAACCGAACCTGGCAATGTTCAACATGCGCACCCTATCGAGTGAGGCTAGCTTAGAAGGGCTATTTAAGGAATTATCAGGTATTGCCTGGGATATTATTGACCTTAGTGAGGTTAGGAAAACTGGTGAGGCTTATACAATGTTGACTAACGGTGACGCCCTCTGCTACAGAGGTCTTCCAGATAAGAGAGAATTCGGAGTGGGATTTCTAGTACATAAGGACATAGCGGGCAACATTGATGAATTCTACAGCATTAATGACAGGGTAGCAGTCGTCGTAATAAAGCTGACTAGGAGGTATAAAATGAAGGTAGCACAAGCCTACGCCCCAACCTCCAGTCACGATGGTGAAGAAATAGAACAGTTTTATGAAGATGTTGAATTAACATAGAGAAAGGTGCCATTTCGGTATACTGTAGTAATGAGAGACTTCAAAGCAAAAGTGGGGGAAAAGCCGGCTGGTGAGGAATCAATTTGCAACTACGGCATCGGCTCTAGGAACACTAGAGGAGAGATGTTGGTAGAATTCGCGGAAAAAAATAGGCTCCGAATAATGAATATCTTCTTCAGGAAGCGCAACAACAAGAATCGGACCTGGAAAAGCCCTAATTGAGAAACAATGCATGAAATAGATTTCATACTTTCCGCCGATCCCAGCATAGTGCAGGATGTAGACATTTTATGTAAAGTGCAGCGACGATAGGTTAGTGAGGTCTCAGATTTCTCTCAATTTGAAGAGAGAAAAAATATGATTAGTCATGAAGGAACAGGCCAACCTAGACGCAGTAAAGGCAAAAGTAGAACAATTCAATCTGGTGCTCGCAAACAAATATGCAGCTTTAGAACAGGAAGATGAAGACAGCATAGAGAAAATGAATGACACCGTAACTAGGCTGATCTCAGAAGCCGCAATTGAAGTGGGAGGTAAGGCACCAAGGCAACCAGTAGGTAACTCTCTCAAGTAACAAAGGACCTCATAAAGAAACGACAAAACATGAAAGTGTCAAACTCGAGAGATGAGATAGAATTCGCTCAACTGTCGAAACTGATCGAGAAGAAGAAAATAAGGGATATCCAAAATTATAACGTGGAGAAGATTGAGGAAGCAGTACAATATGCAAGTAGCATGAAATCAGTGAGAAGCTTGGCATAGGACAAGGCAAAATGTATGGACCGAAAGATAAGCAGGGTACTATCATCAGCAATTTCGATGACATAGTAAAAGCGCCGGAAGCCTTCTCTACTGACTTGTACAGCACCCAGAGCACCCAAACTACTTTCATTCGAAGTAATGTACCGGATACAGAGGCTCCTTCTATAACTAGCGATGAAGTTAGAAGGGCCTTGAAAGACATGACCAGGGGAAAAGCTGCTGGAGAAGATATAATAACGGTAGATTTAATTAAAGATGGAGGACATATCTTGCTTGAAAAGCTTGCGGCCCTTTATACGCAATGCCTCACAACTTCAAGTGAACCAGAGAGCAGGAAGAACGCCAACATTATACTAATTCATAAAAGGTGAGACTTAAAAGAATTGAATAATTATAGACCCATTAGCTCCCTTTCAGTATTGCATAAAATATTCACCAAGATAATTTCCAATAGAATCAGGGCAACACTTCACTTCAGTCAACTAAGAGAACAGGCTGGCTTCAGAAAGGGATATTCTACGACGGATCATATCCATGTAATAAATCAGGTAATGCTGACATGTGCGGAGTACAATCAACCAAAAGTATTTGATTCAGTAGAGATAGCAGCAGTCATAGAGGCAATGCGTAATCAAGGAGCACAGGATACATGCGTGAATATCTTGGCAAATATGTACAAGGATGGCACAACAACTTTGGTTCTCCACAAGAAAAGTACAAAAATACCTATCAAGAAAGGGGTCAGGCAAGGAGACACAATCTCTCCAATGCTATTCACTGCATGCGTAGAACAATTATGCACGTTCTGAGACTGGGAAGGGTTAGGAGTGAGAATCAACGGCGAATATTTCAGCTACCTTCGGTTTGCAGATGACATTGTCCTATTCAGCAACAATGGTGACTAATTACAGTAAATGATTGAGGACCCTAACCGAGAAAGTGTAAGAGTGGGGTTGAAGATTAATATGCAGAAGACGAAGATAATGTTCAATAGCCTGGGAAAGGAACAAGAATTCAGGATGGCCAGTCAGCCTCTAGAGTCTGTAAAGGAGTACGTTTATCAAGGTCAATAACTCACACGGGACCCTCATCATGAGAAATAAATTTAAGGAAGAATAAAATTGGGTAGGAGTGCATACGGCAGGCATTGCCAAATCCTCACTGGGAGCTTACCACTGTTGTTGAAAGGAAAAGTGTACAATCATTGCATTCTACCGGTTTTAACATATGGAGCAGAAACTTGTAGGTTAACAAAGAAGCTCGATTTGGAGTCGACATTTAATTTTAATGCGTGTAGGTTAATTCTTTTTTTTCTTTCATATCTCTATGTGAAAAGGAGTAACCGGCGCGAATTAAAGGCGTCAACACCTTCTAAATAAGATATAATAAAAATGGAAGCTCGAGAACAATTTAAACCGCACGTAGGGCGATGGAACGAAAAATGTTAGGCCTAACATTAAGACACAGGACGAAAGCGGTGTGGATCAGAGAACAGACGGGGATAACCGATATTGTAGCTGACATGAAGCGGAAGAAATGGAGCTGGGGAGGCCATGTAATGCGTAGGATGTATAACCGGTAGACCATTAGAGTTACAGAATGGATACCAAGAGAAGGGAAGCGAAGTCGAGGATGGCAGAAAACCACGTGGGGTGATGAAGTTGAAAGTGATGAAGTGATCAACTTGCAGGCGCAAGTTGGAATCAGCAAGCGCAAGATAGGGGTAATTAGAGAGCACAGGGAGAGGTCTTCGTCCTGAAGTGGACGTAAATATAGGCTGATGACGATGATGAAGTGCATTAGCTGGAATGTCTCAAATTCCTAACGTGCCTAAGCACACATCGACTATAGCCTACTCGCTGATGGGTCGTCGTAATTGCCGTGGCGGTTGTCGTCATGGGCGCTCCGCGAGGCAGTCAAGAGTCCATTACCTCCCGAGGTGGCTTGTACCAGACCGTGACAGTTCAGCTGCTGTATAATTTCGATGACTGCAGGTCCGCGTAACAGCAGGCCGCTGCAGTGCAGTTAAGTGGCCTGTCAGCCACTGTTGCCGCGAGCAGAACTGATAACTTGTTCAGCAGGCGGGTGCCTCCCTGGTCCCCGGCCGCGAACAGCGCTGGCCACCAGGCCCTCAAATAAAATACGGCATCAGCCCGCTACGACAGCAGGCCGCCGGTCGCCGGGTGAGCAAAACGCGGAGAACTGACATCGTCCGAACTGACATTGTCCTGGCTGCAGAATAGCCGGTCGAAGAAAGCCGCGACTCGAACTGCCGGTCAACGAGCTGCCGTCCGAATTGTTCCACCCTCCATTTGCTCTCGAACCGCGTGCCGGTGTCACTCTCGTGGCTTAGAAGCGTAAATTGCTGGGCTAGTTGATTCATGTTTTAAGGCACGAAAAGTATAAAGCAGCAAAAGCGGTGTTTATTAGTAAGCGGTTGCGTCAATAAATCAGTTGTAAATCCGGCGACTGTCTGTGTGTATGCCTGCTTGTGGTCCTGCGTCTTAGTTTTCTCTGTATTTTTTTCGCTTTAACATCGCTCTCGTGGCCACGCGTTTCCTTTCCCTCGCGTCCCGGCCAAGCAATATACATCACAACAGGTTTTTCAATCAGTCCTTTTGGGTAGAAGGAACAGCACACTGATAGCTACCAGGCGTCTCACAAAGCTGACGTGATGAGCACCCTCGCCAGTGACATCGTAGGCGTCGCACCTCGATGGTGCACGAGATGAGACCACCGAAAATTTTTTGCTCAATCAGCGCCCAGAAAAATGTGACATACCGTGGCTGGAGGTTCACGTTCAACTTCTTTACCATGAGTTTTACCAAAGACACATTTGCGAGGTCTGTTAAAAAAGTTCCGACCTTTCTCGTACTGTCCGTCGGGCTCAGAGCAGTGCGCGGACACATCGCTCATACCAAATGGGGAAGGCAGAGTGCTGCCCTGGCTCTGCAACCGAGGTGGTGGTGGGTAAACTTTATTGATTCACGAGAGAATCATGTGAGGGGGGGGGGAGAGAGAAAAGGACGCAGGACGACGATGGGCCCTCAGCCCGCTCTAGATGGCCGGGCACATTTGTTCTTCGGCGATCTCTCTGGCCCCGCCTACTGTTCGAAGCTGTAGCTCCGGTTGCGAGCTGCGCAGAGCAGCCTCCCATCGCTCCTGGTGTTCTGACAAGCTTGGGCTTGCTCGGGCACTTTAGAAAGATGTGGTCAAAGTCTGTTCTGGTGCTAGGACACAAGTGGCAGTGAGGAGAGGTTTCACCGATGTGATTGAGCGTCGCGTTGATGCTTCGTCGACTTCACTTCGTCTTTTTTGCAGTTATGCACGGTCCGCGTCTCCGAAGACCTTCCAAGCCTAAAGCCCCTTGATCTTGAAACTAGCGACACTCTCCTCCACGCGCGCGCTTTCCTCCTCAGTTCTCCTCGGATATCTCCCTCCCCGGGCCTGCGCGGTGCGCACGGCACGCTGAACCCTCCAGTGGATCGCTGCAGCCGCATTATAATCAATGCGCGCTTGATTATTCGGCCCTTTGACGCGTTATATATGAAAATTTATCCCTTATGAAACTGTCGTGACGAAAGTACGTTTCCGATAGAACGGCGTGACAAATTTTTTGAAGACGATTCGATAAAAAAATAGCGGAAGCGCTCTGAAAAAATTAGTACCAAGCAGTGGCTGAGCGGTTTGCCTATCCGTCGCCACTTGGGCTGTTCGTAACGCGGAGGTGTATTGAGCGCATTAAATGTAAGCAGCATAGAATATACACGAGAATTTGTTTCATAATCGTGGCTCTTAAAAAGCTCAAAGAAAGTAAACAAGAAGACATGTGATAGTTTATTTAAAGCGAATTCGCGTGGGCCTAAAGCATTTGTCACTGTGCAAAATACGTGCTGTGTTTGCGAAATAAGCAACATAGAACTTAACGCACGCGCCTGTATCATTGAGCGGTTGTTAATTGGCTTTACTTTCGCTTAATCAACTCACGTTCATAAGCCTATACGCAGGAAAGAGGATAATTGTTTGGTTTAATTCAACTAAATAATTCTTATTCGCGCTGTTTCGCACGATGAAAATCGCTACCAGTGTTTCATAACTGACGCCACTGAACTACAGAATGATCTAGGCGGCGCCGAAGGTTGCGGACCGGACCGGTAGGTGATTCGACAAAAAGTGCCACGTTAACTACGAAGTATTGCATATCGGCGCTCGCTCACACGCACACACATACACACACACACGCGCGCGCGCATGCGCACACACACACGAACACGCACACACACATACATGCATACACGCGTGCACACACACAATTACAGAATGGCAGTAAACAGCTAATAACTCATAAATTACATACACTTGGAAACTACCGCACGCGCGAAAACACACAAAAAAGAACTTTGTGACGGCGTGAAGAGTTAACAAAACGTTCAGCGACTCACTTAAAAAAAAAGAAAAACGAAATGCACAGCTATAGGTGCTGTGTATTGAACTGAACGAAAAGTCTGGCTATGCAAAGGGCATTAAAATCTGAATGCAACTTCCCCGACCAATACAAGGAAAGCTGAAACAATCACCGCGCAAAGAACGATGTGCTTAGAAGGGGTTAAATCCTGTCTCCCGATGGTATGGAGCCATGCTTCGGGCGCACGACGTTCCGTTCTTCCCGGGCGATAGAAAATAATGCTAGCCCTTTCTCTTATCTGCTGCTGCGTTGAAACGCGCAGCAGCAAGGCATTTCTACGGAGAATGAAGCCCAGATTCCCACGGAAACATGGGAATACTTAGGAAACGCTCGTTCAGAGCGGCCGGGCTACCACCGCTTGGAAGCCGCATGGCGGGTGGGAGGAACTTAAAGCTCGTTAAAAAAAGTTTCGCGCCGTTTTAGTGACGTCGGGGCTCACCTGACAGAGTCGTATCACGCGCCGCAGCCATTCAGCGTGGCAGATGCGCTGGCTCCGCGAAAGAGGGGGAGAAAAAGAGGAGGTTAACAGCGCCGGCGAGAATGTCGCAGCGCAGATGAGAGTGTCGCTACTTTCCAACATCAAAGGGTTTTATTCAAAACTCCGCGCACGAGCCACGCATGCGCCGTCGAGCGGGACAGTGCGACAACAGCGTCTGGGCCGACGGCGTTCTTGCGCCTCGAGCGCCCGTAGAATTGATATCATAGACAAAAAAAAAAGTTGTCGCAGTTTCACCTGAAAGGCGAAGCATCAATTGCGATAGCAAATTTGTAGAGAGCTATACGGAGTAATGATATTAGCTTTATCAGCTGTATAAACTTGGACATGCAGCAGCATCGGCAACACGCAGAACTGTTGTCGACGCCTTCCGCGTTTTGCCCGCGTTCGCTCAAAATGCGTGCGGCGTTGGTGACTGTTGCCGGAGCCTCTGATATAAGTAGGCACTGCGTGCCGCAGCTAAACGTCGCCTCCCTTCCCTCCCCCTCCCCCACGGCCTCTCGCTCGTCGGAAGAAGGCGCGTTTACTCTACATACATGGTGATTGTGAAGGAGAACAGAGACGCCTACTTCTGCTGCCCTTAAGCGAGCACGGCGCAGAACGCGCGTTTGTTCTCCGCCGTGCGTTCACTCCCCGTGAAAGACGCGCCCCTCGCGCCCTTTCACTCGCACATACAGCGTTCGGCGCGCGGCGACGATTTCTTCTCCAAATGACGTCATACGGAACCTCACGGCGACGGCGACGGCAGAAATCTGCTTTTGAGTGTCCATATAATTGCTATCGCAATAAAACAATTTAACAAGAGTGGTCTTGCGCGTCTATATGGCAGCGCATCTAAATAGCGTTTAAGAAAAAAAAAAAAAAAAGAAGCCCGCATGCCCGCCGTAAACAAAGCGGAGGAGTTTATGTGCATCCGTGTTCAGCGTCTGCCTACCTCTCACTTTATTGCGGCAGATTTTATTTAGTCTTCACTACGAAAGTGCTGATGTGCTTTGAATGCTGTAGCAGATGGCACCTATTTTTTTAAAGCGAAGCTTGTCTTTGCGTAGCTCCCGGGGTTTAGTGGCCTAGCTGTACTTTAGTGTACTTTATTGGCCTAGCTGAATGGGCGCACCAATCACAGTGGAGCACGCGCGCAGCGCACGCCGCTAGGTACCTTCCATCTGGTGGTGATAATGAAACAATGAGCGCTATGGGGATACTATACGTACGAGGTGCTCCGTGGTATGTGGAAAGATGGAATGGTTTCAGGGCTTACATTTGGTAATGCGGTTCTTTGAAGTCAGGGGTACAATCAGGACTCGATGGCAACCAAAGATCAGTGGGCGAGGCATTGGACGCTCACGGTAAGACTACTAATCAAGCTGTGCAGGGTGATACTGGCTGGACAAGTTTTGAAGTAAGGGAGGCTCAGAGCTAAACTGATTTTGAAGAACGATTCAGGAATATAAAAGAAAGTAGTAGAAGGCGACCGGTCAGAGAGGCTGAGACATTGTCATGAGTGGCGATATTGGAAAGAAACCTCCTATGACTAACTACCTCAAAGGATAAAAAAAACGAAATCAGGAAAAAAACAATTTATGATAGCTCAAAGGGAAGCTCCTTACTTTTCGAAGCGAGATCAGGATGCCGTAGAACGCGTAGTTATTTATAAGCGAGGCACACCAAGGACGAAGACGCATGGGCTTGCGCCGGTAACGCTTGCGAAACAATGGCACATGTTTTATTGGAAAATGAATATATCTAGATGTAGTTTTGAAGACTCAGGAACGTGGACAAAAATAAATGGGCGTCTGAAGTGCACAATTATATGTACTTAAAAAGCGTGGACACGGCGTGCAGGACCAGCTCAAGATAGTTGGCAGCAAAGTGTGGGGTACTTGCAAGTGTAAATAGGCAACATGGAGTAATCAGAAGAAAGTGAGAAAAAAAATACAGGTAATTGGACACAAAGAATGCAAACAAATAATCACCATGATGATCTACAGGAATTAGAAAAAAGAAAATATAAGTGATAATCTGTGGAATAACACGAAAGGAAGTGCCTCTCTATTTGAGGCCCGAGCAGGTTACCTAAGGATAAAAAACATACCGGAGCAAATATTCGCGATTATACGAGGAATGTGTATGCTGCAGCAAAAATCCGGTGACCACTCCGCAGATTCTAATGGAATGCGAAGGGATTCGAAATGGCAAGGAGAGATCTCTGCAAGATTGCTAGAAGGAAAAGCATTGATAGCGTACCTGATAACTACATGATTCGCCGTTCTCTTCCCTGGCTCTTCTCTCCAGCTGCTGGATGTTCGGTGGTTTCATGCATGTGTCTGGGCACATGATATTTGGACTGAGTGCGACAAATAATTGCATCATGCTTAAGTTTCCGGAAGTGGAGCGCAAAAGACATCGCTGCTTTCTGACCTGATCACAAAACTCGATTTAAGAAAAAGTGACTCAAAGCATGTTTCCCGCAGAACTAAAACATACCGGAGCAAATTCAAGAGGCAAGGCGCAGAGAGTGGCGCTCTCCGAGCGCTGTCAGTGCAAATGAAGTGTTGTCGTCACGATATGACGACATCGTCAATAGGGCGATTCCAGAAGTGACACCTTGCGCTCTCACGTGTTCCGGTGCGCGCGCGGTTGAAGCGAGCGAACGAGCAGGCTGCAGAAAGTACGCACATGCGCAGTACGCGCTTTCGAACTACGGCGCGCATCCCTCAGAAGCCGCAGCCATGCAGTTTAGTCGCCGCTCCCGTGGTCTCTAATATTTTGCACTCGACTGTACGTCCATCGGAGCGTACGCAAGTACTAGCCGAAATCACCGCACCGACTGGCAGTGGGCCAGTGCCGTCAGCGCCTTCACAGAGGGATGGGCAGCATGGGAACGCTGGCATGATGAGCGGCAGCGGAGCCATCTGTGGACGAAGACGATGGCGAACGAGCGAGCAGTGGCACGAGCGCGTCTTTGTGCCCACGCGACTTTTTGTACTACTCGAATAGACGCGGTGTTTTTTCAAGGCCATCGCGCAACAAGCCACTTTAGCCCTTCGCCTTAATAGAACCACGAAGCTTGCATTCGCGGCTGGCGGGTAAAGAGGAAGCAAACGCTTTTACAGCGTAAGCAGTTATGAGCTCATTCCAATAGCCGTTTCTGGTCACGATGATGCCGCTGCCGCCCTATCGCGGGAAATGCGAGAAAAAGTACCCACTCTCCGCCGGGATCGAGCCCAGGCCCGCTGCGTGGGAGTCGGATATTTTACCACTGAGCCACCCAAGCGCTTGCTATCAGGCAGAATAAATATTCCGTTTATACGCGCCCTGCGCCTGCGCGCCTAGGCAGGCGCAGACGACCCGAGCCTCTGACAGTATGGTGGCGCCATCTAGTTAACGTGCCTGCAACCGCCGCGTGCGACGAGATGCGATTCAGACGCGATGCGATACAGACGAGGCGCGCAATAAACGCTATCCCGATGTTATATGTGCGCCACGTGTTCTGGTTACCTCTTCGGTACACGTTATGGCGTCTCTTCGCAAGGTACGAACCGCTGCTCAAGAAGCGAATTGTAGAGCTACGTGCGCGGCTACAACCAGGCATCATCGGGCTCAGCAGACTGCTGTGCAGAGAGCAAAGCCGCAGCTCGTCATCGTAGGGCGGACAGTTCAGATCGTTCTAGTCAAAATCGAGGCGAAGACACTTTGCCGCAAAGACCTTGTTGTGCGTGGCGCCGAAACTGGAGCTACTCTTGCGCCGCTCAACCAGCTTACACTGTGACTGTGCTGCGTGTGCCGCGAAGGCCTGTACATTTTTAGGATATATGGATTAGAATTGCGCTACGTACGTATGCGCATTTCTGCATCTGAAACTAGGATGCGTTCAAGGCGCCCGTGGCACTCGCTTATAGTCAGCAACTCTGCTAAACAAAAGGCTCGGTATAATTTGTGTGCGGCCGCGCTTGTGTGTGTGCGTGCATGTGTGTGTGCGTGTGTGCGATCGCGCGCGTGTGTGTGTACACCTGTACTCATGTTTTGAATCTTTTTGCACTCGCACGAAGCTTCGCGGTATATAGATTCCAACACGTTAGATCTGATGCAGTCTGTCCTACTTATTTATACTTCGCGGGCTTTCTTGAGAGCCCGCAACAAAGAACCGTGTTAAAGATCCCGTAATAGAAACATACTGGTGGAGTGTTTCTGAGCAGGCTGTACAACATTGCAAGTACGAGCTATGCCGTAACACTAATATTCATGTTTTGCATAGGTAAACTTATTCAATTAAGTTCCTAATCGCCGTTAAAATAGTATAACTCAGGACGACTACGAACATGTATATATTATAAATGCATTATATTTCACATGTTTTGCAGGGTGTAACTAGTTCTATATGTAAGAAGCTTTCCGGGGCGGATATTTCTACCGGCGTCTGCGTGCCGTCTACATGCACCGAAGAAGACGTCAATGCAATTGCCACTTTCGGTAAGAAGTCCTAACAATAATGCATGTCTTGCAGATTGACCACGCTCGGTTTCATAGATCGCGTCCAACGTCGCGGATGCTAGAAATACTTTTTGCAGTAGCTGCGTTCATACTACCAAGTAGTTTGGTTTTCTTGCGAGCCATTAGTTGAAAGTGTTGTTTTTATAGATTTAGTATTAGAGGAAAAAAGATTAATGGTTAAAAAAAGAAACAAAGCACGTGTTCATACGGCTGCTAAAACGTTGTTATAGATGAATTTGCATTACATTTTTTTCCTTTTATTTGGGCTTTTTTATTTTCAGCTTATCTCCGCAGTCTCACGTGCATGTGCAGGCAAGCAGAGGCCGCTGGCGCGCAGCGAAGCATACAGGCGGAAAGCGACAAGAACGCGTCAAGTGATAAAAGTAGCGCCGCGTGCTAAGAGAGAAACGGAATATAAGTGTGAATTTTGGTCTTCTATAGAAATATTTTCCATGTCGACACCGAGATGTTGTTCACCGTTTGTACGGAAACTTACAGACAAGAGAGTTCATCTGGTAACATGACATGCTCAGGCCGGATAGCTTGAGCTATAGGCTGAGGTTTTCACAGTTGAATAAAACAGAGAAAGCCAAATAAACATTCCTCTTTCCTTCTGGGGTTTTACGTGCCACAACCAGTTCTGATTATGAGGCAAGCCGTAGTGAAGGGCTCCGCTTTATCCGGAGCCCTTCCGGAACCACCTGGGGTTCTTTAACGTGCACTACAACGCAAGCACACGGGCGTTTTTGCATTTCGCCTCCATCGAAATGCGGCCGCCACGGCCGTGATTCGATCCCGCGATCTCGCGCCCTGCAGCGCAACGCCTTAGCTGACTGAGCAACCGCGGCTGGTGAAAGCCAAATAAACAGTCTCATTTACAATGAATTGCATATAGCTGAAATAAGTAAGATTCTATATTATGAAGCTCATCATAAGTAAAAAATATTTAACTTTATGTTTTGCACGAAAAAAAACAACAGAAATAGCTGTTCATAACGGTGCGCCAATTGATACCACAGATAAAAAAATCTGGATTGGTGCTTTGGATGTTTCCAATATGACAACGTATTTGTTTTGCTCTTTTGTTTAGTGTTGTGTCAATCGGGCTGCAATGGTAACGCAACATCAACAAGGTGCCGAACGAAAACTGAGAGCTGGAATACCGACATCGCAGCCATGGCAGTCACGTACGTTTCTTCGTAATCGCACATTTTTACGAGCATACAAGTCAGTAGAAATTGGCTGAATATTACGAAGTGCAATTCATCTAGTACAGTTGAAATGGGCATAAAGAATTGAAAATTAGAAGTAAATAATAAACACGCTCTGGTGAAAATTATTTATTGATTCTTTGTGAACAGTTCATTTTACTGGTCCATACTTCCTGCTATTTTGGGTGTAGCGGTTCCCATTTCATATATTGGTACTACTAAACAATTTGTTGCGACGAAATGCTACTCAGAGTACGATAAAAATGTGTTTCCGTAAACAACAAATGTGGATTACCTGAAATATTTTCTGTACATTTTGAAGCTGCTCCGGTCAGTGCTTTAAGATACTTGACAGCAGTTTAATATATTCAGAGTGCTGTGTTTCCATGGACTAATACTGGCGTAAATTTTGATGCCTTAACCGTTTCAGCGTTTTGAAGAAAAGTGTATTTCGGGCACCATAACGTCAGATTCCGATCGTTTCTAGGAGCGGTCGTTATTTTTCAGGGACGCAATGAAAAAACAATTATCCCTGGATTCTTTGAAACAGGTCATTCATTGTGCTCTTGGCTCTCGTTGCTGCTGGGGCCACAATCACAGACTACTCTGGAAGGCTGCTTGAAAAAAGGAAACGCGTCCATTTAGTCATCGATGACAAAAAGTCGCATGAAGCAACGTTTACACAATCCAAGCAAGGTATGTATACAATCCTACGCCCTGTATTCACACATTAAATATATGTATATATATATATATATATATATATCAGTGCTATGTTGAATCACATGATCTGGCAGTAACAGAAGCAGAAGACTAGAAATACGTGGGAAAAGAGACGGGACATTACTGACGTTTTCTGCCGTGAGACCGGTCTTAGGCCGAGCGGCACAGGTGAGCTGCTCGCCGAATAGTCAACAGAGCTTATGCGGGGCCGACGCATCGGCTTAAATAGTCATGCCGGTGATGTGCCGGTGACCGTACTTGTTCTTAGACACCGCACCGAGATATGCTCGGTGGAACAAATCTCTGTTTCAAGCACGTGCCCTCATAAAGGCGAAGCTGCTTTGCCTGTCTACCGTGATTCGACGTGTATAGTTCGTCTGTGAGATCCCTGAGATCCAGCAAATAAAACACAGCCGAGGTTGAAGATACCGTAGTCGCATGGGCCACGTGAGTCGCTGGGTGGGTGTCTTCGCGACCACGTGGTAGCATGGGCGCCTAAATGGGATGACTGTTCGACGTAATACGAAGAATGGTAGAATGGAGAAAGTGTTCCGGAAGTGAAAAACACGATGCGCAGAGGAGGATCTACAACCTGTGTAATGGTTGTGGTTCTTTGACAATGGCTATGACGTTCTTTGACTCAAGAGCTTCACGACGGTCCTCTAGGCCGCCCAAAGATGTGGTCCTTTCTTTGTAGCTCGGCAGCTCCTCTTGGCGGATGCGCTTTTGCCACCTCGCTTGGTGTGCCGCGTGAAGTGTTTGGATCTCGAGCTGGCACGCGTTTTTGGCAGTCGCAGCAGCTGTGGAAGCCACTGGGGGCGTGACGCGCGTCATGATCAGCGTACACACCTTGCTCACTTGCTTTGGCCCGACGTATTGCGTAATTGCGCCACTTTTATATCCCCTCTGACTTGAGGGCAAATCAACACTGCAGGCGGAAAAAAAGCGCGTGTAAATCGTGGGGTACACCAGGAGGTAGTGAGGCATGTTGTGAACCTTTTCATACCCTTGATTTCTCCTGTTTAAAAACGCAATCGGGCAACGCAGATTTCACCCAGTGCTTTGGATCTGAATTTTGTTTTCCTTCTGTCCACTTTTTATCGTAGTGTACTAACATGTTTATTCGTATACGAAGAGCTCCATCTTGGCTAATCCTTCTCACAACAATGGCTTTTTTCTCTTTTTCGCAGTGCCACGTTTTGAAAACAAAGCTAAGAAGCTGTTTCTTTGCTTCTCTCTTCTGGAGAATGGAACCAAATTATTTGGAAGGCAAAGCCCGAAGACGGATTCAATTGGCGTCTTGCATGGGCTGCGTTTCTTCTGCATTGCTTGGGTCATTAGCATCCACAATCGAATTATACCTCGTTATACCAACGTCTTTCGTACGTACAAAAGAGTTTTTTGTCGTTATAAGGTAACACTACTGTGATTGCATACCGATATGCAAAGCATAAGAATTCAAGCATGAGCCACGTTACCTGAGAATATTTTGCCTAGTTTGCAGCATATCATATATTTTATGTGTGATATGAAGAATATTTTGGACGTCTCATGTACTTCGGGGGAGGGGGAGGGGCGCAGTGCGCCTACTTATTCAGCGGCGCCGTTTAGGTAAATTATATCTGTATAATGGTGGGCAGTTAGGCTATAGCTTATAGATGTACGTGGTATTCAAGCGGTAACAGGACTCACACTGAGATAGAAACACAAAAATCCTTCACGAAAATATGTTTATTCGAAGCATTCAACAGACATACAGATGATAAGAGGCAAAAAAGGCATCAAGAAAATAAGAAATGAAAAAGAAGCATAACATGGAAGGAATCAAGCGCCGTGAAGTGTTGATTAACTACTCACACATATGTCTCGATTATTCGAAATGAGATAAGCGCAAGCGATTTTATTGCTTTCAGTGTAACTAGCGTGAAGGAATTATGTGCACTCAAATAGCGAAAGGAGCCATATCTAGAGCAATAAGCTGGCAAATGAAACCCACAAGTAGTCTTAAGCGCATTGTGATTGTGAAGGGCTTTACGTGTTTCGGACTCGGTCTTTGTCGTTATATGCGTTTAAATACCATGGACATCTGCACTGCCTACCTTTTCTTTGTTACAAATACAACATGAACCTTGAGAATTGTGAAATTGTCAATAACAGGTTAGACCACGAGAAATTGCGGTAGTATGTCGCGCGCGCAATCCCATGCAGGGAAGTCTATATTGTTATTCACACTCTGCAGTGGGAAAATATTTATCCTAAAGCATTCAATACAGACTTTGGACTTAGAAGTAGTCATTCTCCTTTAATGATCTCATCGTACCTGAAAGGCGTACTCACGATTGTCTTCACGCCGTTCACACTTTTGTGATAAGGCTGTGGGCTACTGCGGAAAGCAAATCTTTAGCGTCTTTGAAGGAGTGAATATCTTAATGTGATATTCGAAGCAATGGCAAACTCGGACTTCTTACTTTCAGAATGTTTGAATGCACACTTCAGTCTAGACACAACGAGGTCAGTCCGAAAATTAATTTTCCGAGATGCTTGAATCCGTTTAGTACAAGCCACTGCATTGTGCGAAAGCGCTTCATAACAGACAAAAATATCATCTCTCATTCTTATTTCACAGGTGTGCACGTAGCTATAATTTTAAATTGTTCAGAACGTATGCAAAGTCGCGAAGTACTTACATCGTGTGGATGATAGTGGACAACTGCTTGATGCCGGCCATGGGGCACACAAATGGAATAAACATGTAACAATGATTATTCTGCTTCTCATCAAATATTTTCTTTCTTTAGACTTGATTTCTGAAATTACAACGATGCAGAAGAGTTCAGCCTTGCAACATACTGTTTCCATCAGTTAAACGGGCAGTCATTGCGAATGTGTTTAGTGCTTCGAAGCAGCCATCAATAGGTGGCCGAGAAGGTCATGGCATCTAAATGCAAATAATTGCCTCTAGTTCTACTCTAACTGAATGCTGCAAGCCTACAAGTCTGGAAAACTACTGTAAGCCTACAAGACTGTAAGCCTACTGTAAGCCTACAAGTCGTACTTTTCAATCCCAGGTAATTCGGCTGACATGGCGAAAGTAAACCTGATGACGACGATCATCGACCGGGGAACACTAGCAGTGGACACTTTTTTGTTCATTGGGTACGTACATGTATATCTTGTGCCGCTCGCGATACATTGGCATTTCATTGGATGTTCTTTGAGGTAGTATGATGGCGAAAAGGTAGAACAATTCGAACAGTTCCTATATTTCACACGGCGCTAGCGGCTTAGTGGATTTGCTGTTGTACTGCTAAGCATGAGGTTGTCAGTTCGATTACCGGCTACTGAGCTGATTTGTACAGGGCTGGAATACAAAAAACGGCCTGGTTTATAAATTTAGGCGCTTATCCAGAAACCATAGATAGTAAACAGCTATTCTAAGTTCCGCGCTACGGCGTCTCTCATAGCCTATGAAATACTCTGGGATGTCTTACGCCATAATTTATTTCATCTCGTATCAGTGTCCTGCTTACATTACCTACTAGTTTAAGATTGTTAGCCCGAATAAAGAAGGCGGAAGGAGGAGAATGCTTATCTCAAGAGCTTCCTGTATTGGTATGGAAAAACAACAAAAAAAAAACAACACAGGAGAATATCTCCAACACCGCGCTTTTTTTTCACCTCCATACCTCCCTCGAAAGCCCTTCCTTTCAGGAATCAACCAACGCATCCAAATCTGCGTTTTGCTACTGCTTTGTGGCGCCGCAATTAGGGACAGCTATCATGAAACAAGATATAAGTATTGACTGTGGCGCCGTGAGAGGGTACGTGAGGTACGATAAGAGTAATTTGCCCATTCAAATGGATCCGTATACAGAAATATGGATCGTTGTACAGTGGGTAGTTCAGCACCAGTTCCAAGAATAAGTCTTTTGGCGTCAATCCTAGACAAATCATCATCAGCTTATTTTGAAGTCCACTGCAGGACGAAGGCCTACTTCCTGAGATCTCCAATTAGCCCTGTCTTGTGCTAGCTGATTCCAACTTGCACCTGCAAATTTCCTAACTTCATCACCCCACCTAGTTTTCTGCCGTCCTCGACTACGCTTCGCTTCTCTTGGCATCCTTTCTGTAACTGTAATGGTCCACCGGCTTATCCATACTACGCATTACATGGCCCACCCATTCCATTTTTTCTCTTAATTTCAATTGAATATCGGCTATCTCGTTTGCTCTCTGATGCAGACCGCCCTCTTCCTGTCTCTTAACGTTACACCTAACATTTTTCGTTCCATCGCTCTTTGTGCGGTCCTTAACTTGCTCTCGAACTTCTTTGTTAACCTCCAGATCTCTGCCCCGTATGTTAGCACCGGTAGGATGCAATGATTCCTAGACAAATATTTGCCCCAAAACCCGTATTTCGTATAAAATGGGGCTCCTCAGTCGGCGCAAACCAACACAACAACGTGTCGTGCATGGGCTAGACATGCTAGGCATTATCTAACTAAAACGTGCCAGAGCAGTTACATCTAGAGAGGCTATATGCAAGCGCTGACTTACATGTAGGCTTTCTAGATTCGTCCATCTATGAGCGCGATCACTAAGATTAGTGGCATTATTTATAATCGCCAAATGAAACTAATAGACAAAATACCCCAGCAAAGTAGACAGGAAATTACTTGTTTCACTTGAAATCTAGAAATACTGAGGTAACGGTAAATCCAAGTAGGCGCAAAAACACTCGCCGGGAGCCAAACCCACAGGTCCCTGCATTACGCGTGCGAATGATCTACAAATGGAGCTACGGCGACGGCATATTTTAATTCATGTTTTGGTGATTTATGAATATGCTCAATATCTCGCCCTTTCAGTGAACCGACGCGAATCATGTTCATGACTACGCGTGATTGTTCGTAAAAAAAAAAGGCCCGCCCTTCTGTTGTCCCTTATTTTTTCATCGTTGAAGATCATTTGCGACTCACAATACGCACATTTTTTGTACATGGCAACTTATCTACCGTTACAACCACCATATTGCCAGCATAGGGCTTGTTGGCTCTACCGGCCCGGTTGCATTAGCACGGCGGCTTAGCCATGGCCGCATGGAATATTGGCCGCAAGCAATGGTCGCCGGTAATGTAATATTACGACTGCTGTCGCATACTATAGCTCTTTCTTCCCTTGCTCTAAAGCAGATATTTATGTTTCGTTTTCATGGATAGCGAATATGATGGTGGCGGTGGTGGTGGTGCTGTTGAGTTGTAGCAAGTGGTGAGTTTAGCCGGGCTATCGAAACCAGCAATCGCCCCACTTTAGCGTCTCCTACAATATAACTGCCGTATTTCGCCACATGTCCATGAAATCAGTCTCTCTTAAGATGCAATAAGTGGACGTGAAGCTTCTTTGTTGGCTATAACTGATACTTCGGAGAACACAAGGTGTTGCAGGCACACATGCGGAAGGTCCTTTTTTGCAGGTTCTCCAGAAGAGTGTATCTTTCATCTTGGTATAACGGGCACGACCGCAGAAAGTGCTCAACGCTTCCTGTCTCGTCGCATGCCATAGAGTTCGAAGAATGGATACGCCCCGTACCCGCTGTGGTTGCTCAGTGGCTATGGTGTTGGGCTGCTGAGCACGAGGTCGCGGGAATCGAATCCCGGCCACGGCGGCCGCATTTCCATGGGGGCGAAATGCGAAAACACCTGTGTACTTAGATTTGTGTGCACGTTAAAGAACCCCAGGTGGTCCAAGTTTCCGGAGTCCCGCACTACGGCGTGTCTCATAATCAGATCATGGTTTTGGCACGTAAAACCCCATAATTTATTTTAATTTTAATTTAATACGCCTCGTCTTAAATCTCCATGCTGCATGGTTTACGAGCAGATCCTGTCCTTATTCGATATTGTCGCGGGCGAAACAACTCAGAAAGCCAGAAGTCCACGTCTTTCCCGGAACCAGACGAAAATGAAGAACGTTCTCTTCTTCCAACCCCCAAGCGTGTACGTGCCACAGCAGATGGCTCATATGTGACGGCATGTGCCATTACCCCCTCTCCTAAAGAAGCATTGTCTTGATGCTGTAATGAGGGCGAAAAAATATATAAAAATGAGGATTAACATATAAACTAAAGAATTGTGTCGTAACGCGAAATAACACTATGCTGCTGTGAAAGAAGGAACAAAAGTAAAAAAAAAAACACAGGACACAACACAAACGAACAAAAAACAAAAACAAAAAGAACGACGCTAAGTCGTCAATGTAGTATACTCACTCGACGGTCGAGTCACGGCGCGAAAACTATGGTTTTAGTCTAGAAACATGAACCACTTCAGTTTCAGGAAGCCGACGGGAGTTTCTAGGGGTGCCTTCTGGGAGAACCTCGTAGGTAACGTCACTGAGGCGCCGTACAATATTGCAGGGACCAAAGTAGCGACGCAGCAACTTTTCTGACTTGCAAGCTGTCGGATGGGCGTCCACACCCACACTTCATCGCCAGGATTGTAGGCAACCTCTCGATGGCGAATGCTGTAGCGGCGTGCGTCTGCGGTTGACGAACCTGAATACGGCATAGCGTGAGTTGACGGGCCTCCTCGGCGCGCTGGGCGAACATGGCCGCATCCGTGTGAAACATACCCAAGTTGTCGGGAAGGAGCATGCCATCCAGCATCGTGGTGACCTCTCGACCGTGCACTAAGCGAAAATGTGTGAAGCCTGTACTTTCTTGAATTGCGCTATTGTACGTAAAAGTGACGTAAGGAAGGATATCGTCCCAGTTCTTGTGGTCAATGGCCACATACATTGACAGCACATCTGCGATTGTCTTGTTGAGGCGTTCAGTCAGTCCATTTGTTTGGGGGTGATAAGCCGTCGTTTTGTGATGTGCTGTGCCACTGAGCCTCAAGGCTTCCTGTAGCATCTCCGCGGTGAAAGCTGTCCCAGGATCAGTAATGACGACAGCTGGCGCTCCATGACAGAGGGACAATTCTGTGCACGAAAAAATGGGCGATGTCTGCTGCGGTAGCTTTTGGGAATGCCTTTGTATATAGCAAGCTATATACATGCTCTATATAGCACGTATATAGCTTGCGTATGGTCAAAGTTCTTCTTACAAAGGACGCGATCCCGGAAAGAAAAAGAGGCTAGCGCGCGTGGGAATCTTCGAGGAAGACTTGACGTGCGCCCTTCCAGGTAGTCAATGAGAGGGCTGAGCTCCAAGTCGTCGCGCTGTTCTTGAGCCATGTCTGTTACTGATACGGCAGAAAGAAAAATGTCGTCCTCTTGAAGGTCAGCGGGGGCACTTCCGACAGGTGCACGTGAGAGACAGTCAGCGTCGGTGTATTTGCGTCCTGACTTGTGAACGATGGTGACGTCAAATTCTTGCAGTCGAAGGCTCCATCGCGCCAGGCGACCTGAGGGATCTTTGAGATTCGTGAGCCTGCAAAGCGAATGGTGGTCGCTGACTACTCTGAATGGGCGACCGTACAAGTATTGTCGAAACTTTGTTACGGCCCAGACAACGGATAAGCATTATTTTTCTGTCCCAGAGTAGTTTTTCTCGGGAGCGGATAACGTGCGGCGTGCATAGGCAATCCCATGCTCTACGTCATTTTGCCACTGAACCAAGACAGCTCCAAGGCCGACGTTGCTGGCGTCTGTGTGCAACTCCGTGTCAGCGTTTTTGTCAAATTGACCGAGTACAGGTGGGGCCTGGAGAAGGTTTCGGAGGATATCGAATGCGAGGCCCTGATGTTGAACCCAAACAAACGGGATGCCTTCCTTCGTAAGTTGGTTCAGGGGTTCAGCGATTTTAGACAAATTTTCGACAAAGCGTCCGTAGTACGCACAGAGGCCCCAGAAATCGGCGTAGATCGCGCTTATTTGTTGGCACGGCAAATGTGGCGACGGCGCTCGTTTTCTCGGGGTCTGGGTGGTTGCCGGCATGGCTCACAACGTGACCTAGATAGAAACTTCAGTTCTTAGTACCCAAAATAACATTTTTCGAGTTTTAGAGAAAGTCCAGCTGTTCGAATAGCCTGAAGAACTGTCTGAAGAACTGTCTGAAGGCGCTGGACGTGTTGTGCAAACGTGTCCGGAAAGACCACCACGTCGTCGAGGTAAACGAGACACGATCGCCATTTTAGCCCAGAAGGAACCGTGTCCATCATTCTTTTAAAAGTAGCTGGCGCTGAGCATAGCCGAAAAGGAAGCGCCTTGAACTCGTAGAGGCCGTCAGGAATAATAAAAGCGGTCTTTTCACGATCACGCGCGTCAACTGCGGTTTGCCAGTAGCCACTGCGTAAATCCCTGGAAGAAAAGTAGCGAGCGTTGCGTATACGATCCAAGGAGTCATCTATTCGGGGCAAGGAATAAACGTCTTTCTTCGTGATCTTATTTAATGATCGATAATCCACGCAAAAGCGCAAGGTACCATCTTTCTTCTATACTAACACAACTGGCGAAGCCCAGGAACTGGTCGACGGTTGGATGACGTCATCTTGAAGCATCTGCTGAACTGCCAATATAGAAGTGATGCTTCCTCTCGACGAAATCTCTTGGTTACGCAGGGCATATGTGGTGGAAACCAAGGTGATCCGAAATTATTTTAATGTTAGATTCTTTAACTTGATTGCTCTTTAGGACCTTTACCTTACGAGGATGATAAGCGCTGCGTAATAGAAGAGCATCAGCTTTCTCATTGCCAGAAATACCAATGTGGAAGGCAATCCAGTCAAAATTTACTGTGAAGCCTTTGTTGCCGAGTTCTTTCTCGAGGGCTAGTAATTTGCACGGGAACATGATGGACGATAGACCACGATAGAGGTTTTTCAACGCAGCCTTTGAGTCCGTAAGCAGAACTACATTATGTTGAGACATAGTCCTTTGCGCAGAGCAGCAGCATGTTGCCACGCCTTCCACAACTGTGATAAAGTCCAGACGGCCAAGCCACATACATATATCTCAGAGAGGGAATATAGAATGCAGCTGGGCAGCGGTCTTGGCCTATTTTGACAGACCCATCTTTGTATATATGCAGGCGATTCGAGTAAATTGTGGCCAAATCTTACAGAACTAGCGACTTGGCTACTGTAGGTGGAATACAGCTCTTTGACTGCGATCGTCGTACCCATGAGTTACATGTAATATCCTCGAACATATGACTCAGATTACTCGCCGTGGTTGCTCAGTGGCTGTGGCATTGTACTATTTTAGCACGAGGTCGTGGATTCAATTTTGGCCGCGGCGGCCGCATTACGATAGGGGGCGGAATGCAAAAAAAATCTCGTGAACCGTACATTGCATGCACGATAATTAACACACTCAGTTGGTTAAAATTAATCCGTATTCCTTCACTACGGCTCCGATCATGAGGAACTGTGCAGTTTCTGGACGATAAATCCGAGAATTTCAAGAATGGCTCAGATTGTTGTCTTCCATGAATCAGAATTTTAATTGGCGCCATTTTGTTACCTTTCTATGCATAATAGATGACGAATGTAATAATGACAGCATTACCGTGATTCAGGCAGCAAAAAATTTTCCAAGCTTTTCGATGGTTGTGTTAAGTTGAAGCATAACCTGTCTTTTGGCTTTGATAGTTATATAAGAGCCATGACCGAGATTGCCTTTTGTTTTGCAACGAAGCTATTAACGCATGTAAAGCTGTGGAATCATAGTCTGCTACGACATGCTCAATAGCAGGAAGCCAGGTAGCCGGTCACTTGTGGACTGAGCCCCTTCTTTGCACAAGTGCGTACGTGGTTAGTACACGTAGGGCGCCTCTGTTGATGCGAGAATTTCTCAGGGCGTCAAATTTAGCAGACATCGATGGGTTCGAACACTATATCACTGTCACAGGTATGGTGAACTAGCCTCCGCCCGTGTAAACACTTGGTGAATTGCGAGTGACATTCTTACCTAAGACAATGAGTTTCGCCATTGGAGTTCTCGTGCGGTTTCTAAAGGACCAATTTTGTAATTTACTGCTCATTGGCACGCGTGTCTCGTAAGCGAGCACGTAGAAAGTTTTAACTATGCCGCCTTCATGCACAAAACGGAGAGCACACTTGAGCGACCATGCAGGTTCACAAAGCAATTTTCAGCGAATCTTTTTCCTTCGAGAAGTTTCAATAATGATTTCAGTTACCAGTACGGAAACCATACACATTAAACGTTTAACGCATATGGCACTTCAATTTCGCATGTTGACCGCACATAAAGCTTTCGAAAACTTGCGTATTTATTATTTGGCAATGGTCATACTTTACCCACAAGTCTTTAACTTCATGTGGGCCATTAGCCTTAATGTCTCCAACATGTTCAGTAAATTTGATCTTTGTGACTGTATTTCTAGTCTTTTCTTTTTTTGCTTTACTAGTCGTTTCCGTACAGGTAGATGAATTTTATACTGTTCTTAAAACGCGCTTATAAAGCTTTTAGGCATATGCTGTAGTAATTTATAGCAAAAAGCATTGTTACTCCCACATACATTGAACTTTACCTCCCGTCACCCATGACCTACCGTTTGTTTCGATGGAATATAAACAAGATGAATCGTTTATTTCGTCGATTATACCGTGGACGCCTTGCGTACTGTATGAACATAGAGGGAGAACGAGGGTTTAGTAACTGTTTACAAAGCTGTTAAAGTTTCGCCCCAACTAATATAACGATTGCGCGGGGTATATTTTTCTCTCGGGACACTTGGAGACAGCCTATACTGACGGTACAGCGCTTTCCAGCACTTGATTATCGAGTTTGGACAAAAAGCTAAATGCTTCACACAACGTTTTTTACATTGCGCTTGCATAAACAAAACATTACTGCTACTTTTCACAAATTTGATATCAGTGTTAGTTACAGTTCATGCAAGACAAGCGGGATAAGTTCTGCACCGTTCGTAAATCAAACCAATAACGCTTCAGAGTGCTTGCACACGTAATGTAGCGCAGCGTCCGTATTTCACCCACAAACTTTAACTTTCACCTATAATATACCCTTTATTTTCTTTGATATACAGAAGGTGCGTCGTTTGGTTCCTGCTGAGGACGCCGGGAAACCAAGTTTCGCTTGTGAAAATAGGGGGAAAATGAATACTTAGTAAATACCTAAAGCACGCATAATTATGCCCGAAACCATCTTTCTCCAGGCGTCGCTCTGTAACGTGGGACCCAGTTCGACCGAATATTATCCTTGGTGTCAGGTACGCGTCGCCTATGACGCTGCAAAACATTGCAAAGGATGATCGTGTAAAGTTTGAGACACTTGGCGAACAATTTTTTTTACCAGACTCGTCTTACATTCGAAAATTGGTTCTTAGATCACTCTTATGATGAGTGATATGGGCACAGAGGTACGTAATTTTTGTAAGTCACAAGCATATAAAGACGACAGACAATACCACCTAGAAAAGCGGAGGGAGAATTACTTGTTTTAGTTTAAATGTACAATGAGAAGTAATCAAGGAATGAGATTTCAGTACTTAGCACTGGGACGTCGCAGCTTTGAT
This sequence comes from Dermacentor silvarum, assembly GCF_013339745.2. NCBI lineage: Eukaryota > Metazoa > Arthropoda > Arachnida > Ixodida > Ixodidae > Dermacentor > Dermacentor silvarum. Next base: position 83,627,788 of record NC_051155.1, on the reverse strand, counting down.
CATTCTTATGGGGATCTGGAATGTCTGAATTCAGGAACCTTCTTTAACTCTTGGTGCCTTCGCAGCATGTGAATAGTTCAAATGCGTTTGCATGCAACTAGCATGACTGCAGTTGCTGCTCCTTAAAATAACTTATTGGTATGGTGTGTATAGTTACTAATAATAGCACATTGGTTTTCATTTTCCAAAAATTCAACCGAGGCTCAAGTTTCTTAGCAATATTAGCTTACTTTTTATATGTAGGAAATCGGTACCTGCAAATCTTATGACATTGATGCTGACTATTTTTTAGCTCCGTGTTTCAGCATCATACTTTAAGGAGATGTATTGTAGCAATTATAGAGCAAAAGCGCACGCCGAATAATTGCAATATTGATAATAATGCTACGCAACAGTGGTTATTCAAAATATTGTTTCTTTTTTGTTCACCGCATGGTTTCTTTATTATTATTTTAGTGGTTTCCTCGCCGGATACATAAACCTCAAGTATCTGGAAAAAAACAATGGCGAAAATAACTGGCTCCTTGCTTACGTACACCGCTATTTCAGGTAAGAAGACTTCGATGAACGCGTGGGTGACTAGATCGATCATTCTCAGATATAGACTACTAGGTCAATATTGTTCAAGAACAAAGCGTGTGTTCCCGTCTTACTTATTCGGCTATTGTGTGCCCTTATCTTCGTAAGCAGTGGGTTAGCAATAGTGTATATATATATATATATATCTGCTGGCATTCATCCCTCCTTACTCTATAAGAAATACAATCCGTCCTATCTATCAAAATGCATATTCATAAAGTCACCACGAATGTACCAACCGTATTATTGCACAACCTATAAGAAATCTGCTAGCCATTCGCTGTTTTATATCAACTGCCTAATATTCTTGGCCTAAAACCTTGCCACAAATAATAGCAAGAAACGAAAACTGAAACCCTGCATGAAGGAGAACAGAAACTGAAATAGGCAACATGTCAGTTCTGGCGTGACTTCAAGCAAATAAGTAACACGAGATATAAATAAAAGTGCCGATTCAACCTAATTAGGAAACGTCCGTAGGCGTCCCTTAAAAATGACACTGAAAGAAATGGATGCACATTGAAAGAAAGGTAAATATTACATTTATGTCTATAAACTCTTGCGTCTGTAGATTACAAAATCTTCCTCTAATGTGCCGTAAATTGTAAAGTATATTTCTTCTTAGGTAGAGTTCACTGGTTCCAATGACAAGCTTTCTCAATGTCAATTGCGCTCATCAAGCGGAATCGTTTTTTTTTTCTACAGCAAAAATTTGTTTACTAAGAACATTTTATTGTCAGTTCTATTGAATATTCTCTTCCTAGATACATACAGGTTGCCAAGTGCTAAAACATTTGCCAGCATGTTACACTCCTGTAACACATAAAGGCGAAAGCCTGCTGCACTCTCGGTATTACATGAAGTTATACGATCTGAGGGGTCATCCTTCTTCACGTTGCATCCTCTCAGCAGTGGAAAGCAGCAGTCACGGTTGAACGCCTTCCCCCTACCGCTCCGCACGTCCCACCTCGTTTCTCGCATGGAGAGCATCCTCGGCCGTAGCGTACTTCCTAGGCCAACCACGCAATCCCCCAGGGCCCGGGCGAGCGTCCTTCATCGGCGTCTCTCTCTCTTCGCCGTCGACTGTCTCTGTGGAGACACCTCAGTGCCGCATCACCTTTTTTTACTGCGTGCCCGCGCCGCTCGTTCCCGTCTCCACACCCCCCCCTCGCTCGCAGAAGGTCACGTGATTTGTGCGCGCGCCGGTCGTTCTCTTCTTCACCCGGCGCTCGCTCGGAGGTCACGTGATTTTATTGCGACAGGAATTATATAGACACTCCACGGGCACTTTTGCCGCGCCGTCGTCGTCGCCATCGCCGTGAGGTTCCGTATAAAGTCCAACGACGATAAAACCGTCACCGTGCGCCGTACACTGTGTGTGCGAGTGAAAGCGTGCGAGGGTGAGCCGGCAAGCGGAGCTTTATCTCGCGCACGCGAGCGAGGAAAGTGGCCGGAAGCGCGCGCTCTTGGTTTGCTGGCGGGGCACGGGGAGGACGCGACAGAGACAACAGAGATGGGGGGGGGGTTCGTTCTGCTCTTGCGGCTACTGCTGACGGAGCGTGCGCTCGGCACTGTATCGTGAAAGCGATCTGCTCTGTGGCCGAAGTGTGCGCCCGCAGAGGCCTCATCTTCGAAGCGATCTGCGATGGCTACAAAGTGCAGAAGTGCATGCGCCGAGTGCCGGTAGCTTCGTATGCGCTGTGCTTTCGACGTTTAGTTCACGTTGAAGCGAGGCGGCAGCGATAAGATCAATTTGCCCGCTGCTGCTGGCGCACTTTCTCAATCGTATTAAACAGTTTCCGCGGTCATCGAGCGAGATGTGTTCATGTTTACCTGTGCACGCTTGACATCGTGCTTGTTTATATAGTTAGTAATCGAATATTTACAACTTTATACGGCCGATAAAACTAGTATCCTTACTTCGTATAGCTGTCTAATGAGTTTCTATCGCAATCAATGCTTCCCCTTTCGGGCAAAACTGCGACTTTTTTGTATTCGCTCGACTAGACGTCGCGTTTTATTGCGATAGAGTAAAGAGTGTATTCGCCTAGCGTGTCCAATTATATGGACACACTAGGCGAATTTCTACCATTGCCATCGTCGTCGCCGTGGGGTTTCGTGTAATGTCCACGGGCGATAAAATCATCGCCGCGTGCCGTACGCTGTATAAGTGCGAGGGAAAACATGCGACGGTGAGCCGGCAATCGCGGCTCGCGCACGCAAGGGCGGGAAGCGGGAAGCAAGCGCATGTCTTCAGTCACGCACAACGCTATCGAGGGAGGGTAGGGATGTGGAGGGGCCGCGCTTTACTGCTGCCTCGCGGTTGCTAATACTTTACAATGGCCAGTAGGTACAGCGGGGACTTCCGCTTAACACGTGTTGTCATGGCAATCGTGGAGCTCCTAGGTGCCTAGGCACATAATGGCTTAGGGACTTTTGAGGGACTCGTCTGCGCGGCCGCGCGTGAGCTGCTAGTTACTGAGCGTGGCTCTCTTATCTCCGAGACCGGGCGCAGGGACCTTGCCGAGCGCAGATCCTACGTGCGTAGGGAGCGAATCGTTTAGGGCGCGTTTAATGTCTAGCGGTGTCTGGCCCACGCCAGCCGCGCTTTAATATTGTAGCGTTTGTTCTAGCGGCGCTAATCCTTGCAGTAGTGGTGGTGTGGCATGACGGATTTTAATCTCGGTGAACTGTGGTGTTGCAAACAAGAGGATATTGCTCGCGCTTGTGCCCCAGTGCCACGGCGGAAGCCATGGTGCCAGGCACCGACGCGTAGCGGCGGTCGTTGGGGTGTTGTGGAGCGCAGCGTAGCAACACCCCAAATAAAAAAATAGTGCTCCAGTCAGGCACTAGTGCGGACGCGTTGACATCGGCCCCAGCTTTCATCAATATTCTCGAGTGGTTCACCCTGCGGAACAGGGGTGATTATGCTTAATCGACGCGGCAAGACAAGAGGACTCTTCGGACATCGGATTTTCGTCGTTTAAAGGACTTTTCGCCATTCTGTGAGGAGACGCGGGTAGGCTTAGGCTAACCCCCTCCCGCTCATGCAACCCACGATAGGATGTGGAAGATGAGGAGATTTCTCAAGAAGACGCATGTGAGCCGGGATGGAATTTGGCGTACGGTCGCCAGCCCGGCAGGTGCAGGAAAGAATATTGTTCGGCTCAAGACGGTGGAACTACACGGGGCAGGCGGAGGGACGGCGGCCGCACCGCCGCACCGTGCGACGCGATACGACGTGTCACCGCTGCTTCGAGGCTCCCTCGACTTCCGAGGGACACCTGTCGCATCATTGTCACACGAGGCACGGCCTCAATGTAAACAAGGTCAGTAGAATGCGCTTTGAGCAAGCCTTGGCCATGGCGGCAGCCTTTTCTCCAGCCGAAATTGAAGAGGACACGATGTGTCCCAATGGAGCTCAGAACATTTTTGTGGTGTGGACTCCGCACGAGAAAAACGCGGACGCGTTAGCCAGAGTGCAGCAAAATCAGGCTCGGCGAAGGCACGTTTGTGATGGCGGCCTACCTGGCCCCACCCGAGAATACGTGTAAGGTTGTCATAAGAGGAGTCGACGTAGAAGTCAGCGAAGCTGAACTCAGAGCGAGAATTTTAAATCATCGAAATCCGGGCGCTTTGGAGGCCAGGCGGATCAAGAACACCACGGCGGTGGTGGTGCTTTTCGAGGGTATGAAAGTGCCCCACTACGTGGCATGCGGCGCGAGCATCTTTCGCTGCACGCTCGACCGACGCCACACGGAAGTCTGCTACGAGTGTGGAGGACTGGGACACCGGGCTGACGTGTGTCCCAACCCGGGAAACAAGTGGTGTCGCTCCTGCGGCCAACAATCGCCAGAGGAAGATCACCGGTGCGATCCGAAGTGCACGTTGTGCGGTGGCCCGCACCCCACGGCGGCCAAGGAGTGCAGGGACAAATTTGAAGATTCCCCCTATATCGTCAGAAGACGACGGCGGCAGCGGCGCCGACGCGCCGTGCAGCTGCAGCTGGGGACCGACGTCAACACGGCGGGCGGCAGGAGCCGCTCGCGTACACCAGCTGTGCGGGAGCGCAGCGCCGAGAGAAGCCGCTCTCGCACGCCAGCGGTGTGAAAGTGCGTCTCAACCGGGAACCGCTCTCAATATACCACCCCGGGTATAGCAGAGCAAATCGCAGTGGCGCTGGCCTTGTGTGACCCAGAGCATTTCTACATTCACACCGACTCGAGAGACGCAATCAGAGCATTCTAATCTCGTAACCTCGCACGAGAGGCGGCCTCTATTCTAGAGAAGATGGCTTGCCCCGGTTATCATTACATTACGTGGTTTCTCGCACACATGGGTACGAACAGTTCTCGAGGGCTTCCCAAACCTCAACGAGGTGCCCACGACCATGCGCGAGAACTCACGCGCCGCGACTGTCTGGAGGCTCCAGAGAGGCAGGAAAGGACTCAGCAGAACGATTCAGTCCTCACATTTAATGAAATTACTAAACACTACCAACTTGGCAGGACAGTTTATCCTCTTCCTCACCCGAAGCTCAGCAGATGTCAGTCAGCTACTCTTAGAATGTTGCAGACGGGATCTTTCCCGTCGCGGGGCTTCCTTAGTAGGATATACTCAGGCGTGGACCTTGGTTGTCGCGACTGTAATGAAACATTTTGCTCTATGACTCACATGCTCTGGTGATGTCCCGCGTTACCTAACGACCTACTCTCCAGCGAAGCCGAATGGGAGGAGGCCATCAGAAGCACAGTACTCGGAAAGCAAGTCCAGGCTATGCAGAGGGCCCAGGAAAGGGCGAAGCGTCACGGCGTTCGGTCCTCTACGTGGGCGCGGCCAACGGTTACAACGGCCTCCCATTAGGGGGACCTGACACTAGCTCCTCAGGATCAAATAAAGTTTGTTGTATGTCTCTGTCTGTCTGTCTGTCTGTCTGTCTGTCTGTCTGTCTGTCTGTCTGTCTGTCTGTCTGTCTGTCTGTCTGTCTGTCTGTCTGTCTGTCTGTCTGTCTGTCTGTCTGTCTGTCTGTCTGTCTGTCTGTCTGTCCAGTCAGGTAGACTGCTCCCTCCCTGATAGTGAGATTATATTTGGATCATCAAAACAGTGATGCGTTTATTTAAAAATATCATCGTTTATCTCTCGCAGGCGCGAGGACAAGTGGGTGCGAGAGAGAAACGATCGCATTCCTAAATTAACGCATCACTGTTTTGATGATCCAAGTATATTCTCACTATCAGGGAGGGAGCAGTCTACCTGACTGGAGCAGTATTTCTTTATTTGGGGTATCGCTACGCTGCGTCCGCAACACCCCAACGATCGCCGCTACGCGTCGCAGCCCGGCACCGCACCGGGGCACAAACGCGAGCAGTATCAGTTTGCGCAAAAGCGGAAGCAATTTTCTCTCTTGCACCCGCTTGTCCTCGCGTCTGCCGACAAACGAATGGCGCTCCCTCCAAAGAGCGTGTCGGGCCAGACCAGTGCCTGAAAAGTCCCTAAGCGATTATGTCCCTAGGCACCTAGGAGCTCCACGATTGCCATGACAACACGTGTTAAGCGGAAGTCACGTGACCCGCAGTGCCACGCCCCCGCTGTACCTACTAGCAATTATAAAGTCGCCATCGGGATGGAAGGCTAGGGGGCGTAGGGAGGAGGGGCACGTTCTGCGCCGCTAGCGCCCGCCCGCGCGGCTTTATCTTGAAAGCCATGTGCGGCGGAGCCAAGTCCGCCCTCCCAGGTTTAAGCTCCTAAGATGGAGTTGATACGAGTGCCTGCTTCGCTCGCTGCTGCGGCTGCGCGGACTCACTCCAGCGTTTTCATAGCCAGTTGCCGCGGTCATCGAGTGAGATGCGTTCATGTTTGCTTGTGCGCGCGAGACACAATTCTTGGTAATTTAGCTAGTGTGTCTTTGTTTAGAAGTTTATACGGCCGATAAAACTAGTATCCTTACTTTGTATAGCTGTCCACTAATTTGGTATCGCAATCGATGCTTCGCCTATCGGGCGAAACTGCGTCTCTTTGTTCAAGGCCCTCGCGCAACGAGCCTTAAGATTCAGCTGCGCGCGACACGAATGAACCTAACGCTGTATAGTTTGACTCTCTTTGTGAGCCATTCAAAGTGGTGTTTCTATGAGCTAAAGCTATTATTTCGCACAAAAAATATATAACCAAACTTTACAGCATTGATTTCAACGAAATATATTCAGTACAAAAGTTGTAGAACGTGCTGAGAAATTCCGAATGAATTCTTTACATGTAGATAACTGTAGTGGTTATGTTTGAGGGCTTCAAATACAGCGCACGGAATTTGAAAAGGAACCAAGTGGCAAGGTGTGTGCAGTGGCATTTGTGCCCCAAAGCATGCTTCGAACGAATGATCGATGTAACATCCAGACAGGATGTCTGAATATGCCTAGATTAAACGAGACGGTAACCATCCTGCCTTCCACTTTTGTCGAGGTAATTTGCTTACGCAAGCGATGGAGCAAATGGAGCCATAGAGCCACGGGGAATAGTGATTAATATGTGCATAGAAATACTTTGAACACTGTCAGTTCATTTGCAGTTGGCAGACTGTGCCTGCAAGAACAGACGCTCATTCGAGGTGACGGTAATGACCATTGCGCCACAGTTATGATTTTGCATGCGGCCTATTCATTGTGTTCAGTCGGCGTGCAGCACTCATCGTTCGTTCGGAGCCTGTTTGAGGGCACTGAAGTCACTGCGGTGGCGTGTTTAGTTACATGGTAGACTTTCAGATTTAAAGCGCGTTTTTTGGAGCACGGGAAAATTAAAATCGTAACAGTTGTTCACAAAAAAATAAATAATTTGGATTGTGACCGTAGGCTTCAGAACTATTGTACGCATTACATATTTTACCGTTAAACGAGTGCTTTAAAAGCTACATAATTTATGTTTGTTATTCGATGACCTAAACTCACAGAAAAAAAACAATATTAATTTGCTTAATTAGGAGGGCAGTCAATCCACCGCGTATGCGGGACAATACTGGGTTGTATTCCCGGTGCCTTCCAAAAATACTTTTCTTTAAATTGAGTATAGATGTTTCTCTGCCTGATGCTGGGCTACTTGTGCTGGTTCTGATATTGAGAAGGGCCCCATGTTGATTTGTAGGTGCTGTGCGCCGTAGTAGGGGTGCCACAGGGGTGCCACATACCACTGAATTTCAGAATCGTGGACGGGAAAAGAAGCGCGGCCTATCAGACTCTGCAGAAAGCCCGGCTAACGTACGGGTTGCGATTTGCCGATCGTGTGCTTCAAAGAAAATAGTGTCTGTAGTCACGGTGTCCGCTACAAAAGAAAAAGAAAAACGCTCTCGACGAGACTAGACCTGCTTCTGATGCGACTGTAATTTCAGATGACCAACTCTGAATACAGATGTAGTTCTTTCTTGAGACAAGAGTCAAAATATCCGCCTATGAATACAATGGGTTACTTCATATATCTTGTGGTTACCAAGAACTGAGTTTATTGCATTGTTTTGCTACTCTAACGAGCTTCCTGTGGCTTTGAAATGAGTCAAGACTCCTAAACTAGCGACAGGACCTGCGCATTTGTTTCCGCCGACAGAAAAGCGATACTTTCGATGCCATTCCAAACATAAGATTGCTAGTTTTGACAAAGGCATATAGTCTAGGTGACGAAGTTTATGCCTGTACATTTTACATAACATTATTTTGTCTATAGGCTCGGACAATGCCGCCTCGCAGTTGCTCTCATGATAGCCACTCGGAGTCGCGGGCAACAAAGGAAGATTGGGAAATTAAATCAATTGTTAACAAATACACGTACAGGCTGAAGAGAGTTTGAACAAGCGCTCAATTGAAGGTTTCGGCTTACATGCCCATAAATGTAAGCTAGGAAATAGGAAAACCCACTGGATGCGAGAAGACACAGCAACATGCTGTACGCATGACTGTACGCATGCTCCTCTACTTGCAAGCGCCGTAGGGTTTGTTGGTACTCAACGATATGCGGTACCGCAAGTACGAATGACAGCCTTGGTCGCGACAGGCATATTTCCATGTGTATATAGCCACGTGAGACATATATCTTACAAAATGCAGTTTTCATTTCCCCGTCATTTTTTCATCGCTTCTAAAGCCCTTGTGATGAAGAGCAACAGCCGCCGCCTATTTTGTGTACAAACAATAGCGCATTTTAGAATAATGAGCGGCAGCGCGCATTCAAAGAATCATGTTATCGATGATATCTCAATTCACGGACAGCGTTACCCTGGCCACAGAAATATGATTATTTATGCCATTGAATTGGAATCCTGCATACAAATAAAGAAAACAACGACATAATAGGTCACTGTCTCGCCCGAAAGGCGAAGCATTGATTGCAATAGCAAATAATTACACAGCTATGTGCAGTAAGGTTAGTATTTTTATCATGAGTGCAAACTGCTATAGACATTTCATTACTAAATTACCCAGCATCATGACACGCACGCAAATGCAAACATGGAGACATATGACTCGAAGCACGCGGACACTCGCTGTCAGAACGCTGTCAGAATGGTGATATGATCTCGACCGGGTGAGGTGGGTCGTCACCGCAGGAATCAGGAGACGACGATGAAGGCGGGCATCGTGATGATGAAAAATAGAAAAGATTGTATTCACTTCAATGGTACATGGTTTTGACTCTATCCGAGTCTCGAGCGGTTCTGATTAACACGGGGGCCAGTACGGCCTTAAATCCCCTCGTGGTGGCCGATGTTTCCTTCGGGGAAGTCCTCTCTCCGGTGGTCAAGTTGACGACCTCCTCTCCCTCGGGTCCACCTTCTTGGTAGCTCGCCGTTTTCGTCTGCTCCGTAGAGGTGAGACGCTTTCTCGGGGATGAAGGGGATTGTCTCGTCACGGGAAAAGCGCTGGGGCTTGCTTCCCACATTGGAGAGATGCAGATTCCAGGAAGATCATAACCTGCCGATGACTCCTTCGGGGAACTTGTGGAAGTGTCAGACCTCTATCGGGCGGTCAAGTTGACGACCTCCTCTCCCTCGGGTCCTCCTTCTTGGTAGCTCGCCGTTTTTGTCTGCTCCGTAGAGGTGAGACGCTTTCTCGGGGATGAAAGAGGATTATCTCGTCACGGGAAAGGCGCTCGGGCTTGTTTTCCACATTTGACAGGTGCAGTTCCAAGCCGATTATAACAATGGGCAGCAGCGGCGTTTGAAAGATCAGACATGAGTATGCTCAGACATGAGTAGACCAAGATCAGACTTGAGTACAAGATCAAACATCAGTATGCAAGCGGGCTTACAAGTAAGCATGAAATGCTTTTAGCTCCCGTTGTCGGGGACCTTCAAGTGACCTTGAGCCAAAAACCAGAGTGGTTATCCGGGCACTCAAACGACAACATCCGGAGATCGTTGCGAGAACAAAACGAGATCATCCGGGCAACCAGTCAAAAGTGCAAAAAAAGTGCTTTCTGGCGCCCAACCTTTTGTACACAACCGCATTACATGCACTAGTTACTGCCCAAACAGGGTACAAAAATTATTGCGTCTGAGTTCTTCCTAATATTTGTTAACAATATCACTTAAGCTGTCATTTTAAGTACGCTGAAGTTTTATTTGTCATTTCCAATAACGATGTTCAAAATCCAGATACAGGGCACCATACACTTGATTGTCATCTTTTGGCGCTGAGACAAGGTTACCTGAGGTTACCGCCACTCGTCCGTGGGTTCAGCGGCGCGGGTATTGCGCCGGCTAGAGAGATGGCGCCACACTGCGTGACCAAGCCGGCAGCGTACGGCACGCCGCGAATGGCTGTTTGACGGAGACGAGTCATGCAATGAGGTTGTGTCTGTGACAGGAAACTATTGCGTTCATATGGACCGTTGCACAGTATGGCGTGGGTGGGTGTGCCATTGTGAACATGCACTACACCCATTTTAACATTGAGGCTAGTATCATCTGCAACCATTCTCCTTTGCGTTAGCCATTTCATGCTTACATCTACTCTCGATTAAGAGAGATTCAGCAGTTCTCTTCTGTTAAAGCGTCTGTCAAAGCTGTAGGATGCACGCGTAAGTTATTAGTGAGTACCTACCTGTAATGTACCGGCCGCACTACAAGCACACCAGTTCAGTACTTCAAAGCATGAAAAACGATCCTACGTGAAGGCTTGATGAACATGTGGTTCGCCGGGCGCTACATAAAAAAATTACCTTGCTGTGCACATTTTTTTATAGTTGCGGTGTTTAGCTTCTCTAAGTTCCGGAAAAGCTAGCGCAGAGGCCTGTTCAGTATCTCTCCCAAGTGGCGCACCCCTGAAAAGGCGGGCTCCTCGCTGCAGCGCGCTTGCACGTCTTAGAAATGGGCGAGTTACCGGTGGCGGGGTTCGAATCACGCACCTCCCGCCGCCGAGTCAGGCCCCCTGAACGTTCTGCCATGACTGTGACACTACACTGGGAGTCTTCGTGCTGCATGAAAGGACACACGAGTACCCTAACGCCATAGCAGCATGACAACGTCTTGCATTGCTGTCGGCTCAATGGTACCGGGCTTTGGTCCCCGAGTTCCCAAGTGCATGGTGCTGCAGGCGCAAGTGCTGCTTCTTCAATGGTGGTACTGGGAATGGTGTAATCCTTCTACTCATTGGGAGATTATAGCTAAGGATCGGTAAGGTGACCTGACGCGACTATTATTTGATGATGGCGACGATGACGTAACAGACGCCGGCCGGCCAGGTGGAGGGACACATAAAAACGCAGTTTCAATCTTTTAACTGATATCGCTGTAAAGCTTTACCTGCAAAGAGTCGTGAACTTATTCCGCAGTGGTGTGCAGTCGGGAACCCGGTGTGAGATTCTTCCATAATAAAGTTCGGATTAAACGTTTGTTCAGTTACAATAACCTCACAAATCGTAGCTAATGTCATATGCATCGCACACTCGCCGCATTACCTTTAGCGCAGAAGCCATCTTGGAAGCGGATATATTGGGCGATTTGATGTTTGTCCATTATATATACGGCGCAAAGACCGAAAGCTCTAGAGGATAAAAAAGAAGGGAAAAAAGGCCTACAAATCAGTACGGTTTTCGTTTATTGCGGATTCGAAACATTAGGCTATTATGAGAGTTAATATCGCAAATACTTCTACAGGCCAACCATGATGATATTGCAAAGTGTGTCGTCTTCACGCTGCCATTTTGCGTTCGTGCAATTTCAGTCAACACGATTTAGTGACTTCGCACAGGAATTAAGAAACTTTGACACAATTGGGTACGTTTGGGACACTCGAGGCCTTAAGTGCTGTGGCAGTAAATCACTTTAAAGGGCGACGAATTCCTGTACGCCGCAGAGTTTTGCTCCTTTTTTCGCATTGCGGAGGACGTGCGTTTCTGACGGTATGAATGTTTTCTCAGGACGATGCCTCTGCTGATGTCAACAGTCGCGATTTGTGCTTTTCTAATGCACTACTTTGGCGATGGACCACTCTGGATGGATATCATTGGTCCATACGAGAGCTCGTGCCGATACAACTGGTGGACAAACCTACTCAACCTCCAAAACTTTATTCACACAAACAACGTGGTAAGGTTCATTCATTGGGCACGCGGTATAAAAAGCACTGCCTATAAATTACAGTCAACTTATATACAGATTTATTCGTCACTTACATCTTCTTTGTTCTGTGATATATCTGTAAATTAGCGTTTCTACTAATCTCTGTTCGAAGTTGCTGTTATTAAATTCCTCGGTCTAATTTGCTGATCGAGATTTGATTCTGACCACCGATGTTTCGTCACACAATTCCAAGTAGACTGCTTGCAAGTTAATGCTAATCTGTTCAGTCCATTTAGAAGTCAAATGCCACGGTCAATTCATTCATGAGTCTATGCCCATATATTTGCAACATGCAAAATATTCCGGGTAAAATGAGGCGTTTTTAAAAAGGACGGGTTTGAGCTAAGAATAAAGGTAAGCTAAGCGTTATGTCCAAGCAAAGGCTGTGAACTGAGATCATGCATGAGTATGCAAGCGGGCGCACAAGTAAGAACTGCCATCGTGTTAACAGCGAAGCTGTTTAACCTGGGCGTTTGCTGTCAGTTGTACGCTGGAAAACCTCGCGGTGAAATAACGTGAGGTGCGTCGCCTAGCAACGCCTTGCACAGCAACGCCACACACGTGACGTCATCGCTCGGCGAGGTTACCTCCCTCTACCAGGTCACCCTCGCCAAAGCCAAGAATTGCGGAGACTCCCAGCGGCTGCACCACCCTCGCCACATGCGCGCTCCGCAACAGCCGGGCCACAGCTGCAGATATGACATCACTGCGCAGGATAAAACTCCATCGCCGCGGCGAGGCGACGGTACGCCTCTGAGCCCCGCGCCGAGAACATTGACGTGATTATGGGACGGCTGAAGAAGGTTGTCACTCCCGAGCAAGAGGAAGCGCGGCGCGCTACCCGAGAGAGGGTTAAAGCCACTTTATAGTCCGACGCAGCGTGCGCGTCAGCTAGCGTCGGTGGAGGTTGGCGACGCCAAGTTCGTCATGTTACGGTGTTGCGAAAACCGATCCCTCTAAAGTCTAACGTGTGTGCCGTGCGGCCTTGACCCATGCATATTTTATACGAAACTAGGGGTTTCATGATGGTACGAAACTGCGACCTCGCTGCACGTGGCGCCACCAGTATCCACCAACCCATCTTGCTCGACGAGACGCGGATGCGGTCCATTCTGGGTGACGAGGCCGGCGCGAAATGCAGCATGTCGCATCTCGACGCCGGCTGCACGTACGCTGCAATACTGTGCGGCCGACGAACGCTGGATACGTCGGCCGCACCTCCCGCAGGTCAATAGAGTGCTGCGCTTTCGCTGGTGTGGCGTCGCCGCGCCGAGCGTGCTCGCGCGTGAACGCTACGTCGGCCTATAAAGTGGCCTTTAGAAGACTGCGCGCCGACCACGATTATCGTCCCGATATAAAGCGACCTTTAGTAGAAGACTGCGCGCCGACCACGAGTATTGTCCCGATACTCGTGGTCGGCTAAGTTTGGCTAAGAACCAGCCAAGCCAAACCAAGTTAAGCAAATGAAATGAAACTTAAACCTAGGGAAGGACCACCAGTTTCGCTGTTTGCCCAGTCTTTGCACCACTTAGTGTGAAGGTTCGGCTAATTTTTTCAGTAGTGGAAAAGGAGACTTCAACCGCGAAGACGCAAATTCGATAACCACAATGCAAATAATACCTACAGAGTCATGAGAACAACAATCAGGTGTAATTCGTTGAATACTTGCATTATGTTGGTGCAATGAGCCAAGGGAAAATTAGAACTTTGTTAGCAGTATAACCTCAGTAGCCTGATGCGTTGATGCCTCCGGAAAAGAAAGGTTGAACAAAATCCGGTAGATAACTGTAAAGTGCACCAGAATCCACGCCCGAACCATTACCAGGCACAATGACTGAGCAGTTTGAGTGAGTTACCTATAATATATAGGGCAACACTTGAATTCAGTTAACCAAGAGAACAGGCTGGCTTCAGGAAGGGATATTCTACGATGGATCATATCCATGTCATCAATCAGGTAATGGAGAAATCTGCGGAGTACAATCAACCTCTCTATATGGCTTTCATAGATTATGAAAAAGCATTTGATTCAGTAGGGATACCAGCAGTCATAGAGGCATTGCGTAATCAAGGAGTACAGGAGGCATACGTGAATATCTTGGCAAATATATACAAGGATTGCACAGCAAACTTGGTCCTCCTCAAGAAAAGTAGAAAGATACCTATCAAGAAAGGGGTCAGGCAAGGAGACAGAATCTCTCCGGCGCTATTCACTGCATGTTTAGAAGAAGTATTCGAGCTCTTAGACTAGGAAGGCTTAGGAGTGAGTATCAACGGCGAATATCTCAGCAACCTTCGGTTTGCAGATGACATTGTCCTATTCAGCTACAAAGGGGACAAATAACAGCAATAGATTGAGGACCTTAACCAAGAAAGTGTAAGAGTGGGGTTGACGATGACTAGGCAGAAGACGAGGATAATGGTCAATAGCCTGGCAAGGGAACAATAATTCAGGATCTCCAGTCAGCCTCTAGAGTCTGTAAGGAAGTACGTTTATCTAGGTCAATTACTCACAGCGCACCCTGATCATGAGAAAGAAATTTACAGAAGATTAAAATTGGTTTGGAGTGCATACGGCAGACATCGCCAAATTCTGACTGGGAGCTTACCACTGCAGCTGAAAAGAAAAGTGCACATTCATTTCATTCATCTGGTGCTAACAAATGGGGCAGACACTTGGAGGCTAACAAAGAAGCTCGAGAACAAGTTAAGGATCGCACAAAGAGCGATGGAATGAAAAATGTTAGGCCTAACGATAAGAGACAAGAACAGAGCGGTGTGGATCAGAGAACAAACGGGGATAGCCGATCTTCTAGTTTACCTTAAGCAGAAGAAATGGAGCTGGGTCGGCCATGTAATGCGTAGGATGGATAACCGGTGGACCATTAGAGTTACAGAAGGAATACCAAGAGTAAGGAAGTGCAGTCGAGGAAGGCAGAAAACTAAATGTGGTAATGAAATTAGGACATTTGCACGCGCAAGTTGAAATCAGCTAGCGCAAGATAGGCGTAATTGTAGATCACAGGGACCGGCCTTCATCCTGCAGTGGACATAAGTATAGGCTCATGATTATGACCTACAATATATTTTGAGAGGTGCGTGATATTGTACCCAAACAATGGTTCTTTGCGGGTGCGGTTGCACATTCAGCTCTGCTCTTATCGCACATCACATGCCGGTACGGTACTGATTGCAAAGAAGACTTGTTTTGCAGCAAGCGCATGTCACATATCCTCGAAAACGGGGTGTCATGCGTGTTCTTTTATTCTCAAAATACTTCACAAGGTATAATATCATCTAGTAAAACTTGCTGGTGGGCTAGTTGGTATGTGATAACTGGTCTATATGAAATAAGTACCACGTAGTCTTTATACAGAGCATTGCGGAAAATCTTACAAACAAAAAATAATTGAATTCTGAATTCTGGGCTTTTGCGTGCCAAAACCACCATGTGATTCTGAGGCACACTGTAGTGGGGGACTCCAGATTAATATGACCGCCAAGGCAAACAGAAAGAGTATTAAAGAGTAATTTTAGGTGGTCTAATATTTGCTCAGCTTCGTGATAGTCAAAGGACAACTGCAGGAGTTTAATTGTGACCATGTCGGGCTATTGTGACAATTTCATGTTCCTCAGACTCCTTTCACGCACTTGGTACTAGAACTTCTCCACATATTCGAAAATAATGTGAAATAAGCAAGAAAGCTCAGAAACGAAACCAAAACATGGCCGAGCAGTCGAGCGAACGCGTTCGTGCGACGTAAACTGTGGACATGCCAGCGTGGCAGGTGCGCAAGGTACGCCGGTCACTACAGCGAGGAGAATAAAAATGACGAATAACAGATGCTCAGCTGATTCCTGATCGTGCCGAATCACCGGCACAGTGTCTTCGGGTGACAATGCCAGCGGCCCCAGTTCTTCATACAGTGACAAAGCCGTGACAGCTGTGATTCTGACAGTTCAATAGCCATGAAGCGTTCGCATTCGACCTGCCACCACGAGATCTAGCGCCCAGCACAGCACATCGCTCTGCAACAAGAGTACAAAGGGTACCGTAACTACTAATCTGATGCATGCTGCTTCCTACTTGGGTGTTTTTCTCGTTCTCAAGAGAACTTTGCGGTATGTCGTGGAGCGCTGCTTACCGAATACGTATGTTGATTTATAACGTACAATTTCCCCGAGCGAACACTATACTGGCAGTCCTAGCACCAACCGGTGCACTTTTTTTACATTGCCATGGCACAGTGACGACTCGTCGTTCGCTTGAAATATGGTGCAATCCACGCAACGATGACATGATAATGTCAGAACCTAGAAAAACACGCAGACGGTGCGCATATAAGCACCGTAGCATCGCTCTGAGTCGCGCTAGTGTAAACTGTACACCTTCGAATACAGCGAGCGGGAGACCGTAGTTCGCATTGTTATGCTGTCTAGTTATCATTCTTCGTACTCTTTTTCACTCAGGTCACGTGTTTATGGGTGAGACATACATTAGAACGTTGAGTGCATGATCGTTCATTTACAGAACACGTAGTTCTGTCGCGGGAACGCCAATGCCAAAACGGACACCGTTGACAGCTCAATGAACCGGTTGTTTACGCTGCTGTGTCTAAGAGGCCTGCGCTCGTTGCGCATTTGTGATGCGACGCAAACAATGAACCTCGAAAACAAAATAACGAGTCAGCGTAGCAGTGCCTAAAAATACACCCATGTAAGTAGCAAAGTTTACTTTAGGGAAGTGCCCGCAAGTATGACTGGCAACCTTCGATTATGGCATCGTACCAATTCTTAGAGTACGCTGTGTCGCCGCTTCTCGCTGTAAATGTACGAAATGAAGAATGATTTATTACAAATCCGTATGATGAAAACTTAACCATAAAAGTACTTTTCTTCATACTAGTGGCCTAAGATTCAGGTCAGTCACTCAGGTTCGCCACTAACAGAGGCACAAACTCGGCACTTGTGATAGGCCTAATCTCGGCTGTCCGCGCACAAACGCGGCTGAAACTATGTGGGCGGCTGGCGAGAGCTGAATTTCTTCCAGCGAACAACGCAACACTTGACAACCATCACTTGACCGTCGACACAAAACGCAACTTCCCGTGAAAGCACCTCATACCAAAACCTACTAGCTCACGATCGCCGGCTTCTCGAGGCTGCTGTCTGCAATTCATTTGCAGCATGTTCTGCGTATGTCACCGTTTACGTCATAACACAATGTGGCCAGTAGCTGAAGAGGTGCCAAGGCAGCTGGTTCGAGGCAATTAACGAATTTCATTTGGACAAAAATATGCGCAACCGACAAGCCGGCCGTGTTGCAGAAATGACAGAAGTATGCAGAGGGACGAAAACAGCAAATATTATTCCGAATCGCTGACCTCGAAATATCGCCCGAGTTGTCCTTTAAGACATTAGTCGCCGTCTATGGTATGTTCTGTTAGAACGCTCACGTTTTTCAAAATGCCTTTTCGATTTTTTGCAGTGCTTGCCGCATACTTGGTATTCAGCCGTGGATTTTCAACTTTATCTAATCTCGCCCATATTTATTTATTTGCTTCACAGGTAAGAACACTGAAAAACGTTTGATGCATATTCTTTCTCAAGGCTGCTTGGTTCCGAAGTGCCACTACAAGATTCCCTTCGGGTCGTGTTATCACAACGTTTGCAAATGTGCTACACTCCTATAGCAATATAGATATTTAGACAATGCGTACAATGGCCGCAGCTTTCTCATTCGGGCATTTTAGGACAAAGCTGAATTACTAGAATCACCTGCAAGCATGAATCTTAATCCCAATTGCAATGGTTTGTATCTCTTCAGTGTATTGATCACAAAGCTATTCAGCGTACCGGCTTCAGAACTTGTAAGAGCAGAAAATGCACAATCAATAAAAGGGATCTAAGTTTATCTTCAATAATTAGTGATGTACGCACAACAAATGGCAAAAACAGTATTATGTGACATGTGCATTGAGGCTTCCTTGAATTTTAGAATGGTTGCTGACTAATGAAAAAAATATAGCTTGTTTTAAAGCGAAGCTTTATATGTATAGGTGAAATCGTATATGGCTAGGCAAAATCGCCCGTGTACAGAAAGCTATCATCAGCAGCATTTGCTCGAGTGTCGTCTTCTCTGCAGCTGGCTCGTTTGCGCCCCTCGGGTTAATTGCGCTCGTGCTCGTACTCGGCACGCGCTCATGCAACTGCTCCCGCCTTCATCGTCGTCTTCTTCCACGGCTGGCTGCGTTGCCGCTCATAATTCCAGCTTAGAATTTCATTTCTCTTCTGTCGTCGAAATGTGGAGGCCGCGTTTACGGGGGGTATGAGTCATTCATTGTCTTACGTAACGGACAAATTTAATTTTGAAGCAATTCAATTTCGAAGAATGGCAAGCGGCAATGGCGGGTGAATGTAGCGAGCCTACATGCAAGCGATGTTTTCAAACAGCGCTTGCATGTAGGCGCCCTAGGCGAATGCTGCTAACCACGTCGCCGAGCAAACTCGAGACATCGAACGCAAGCGACAACGGCGGACTGCTGGTTTGTCGTCGTTCTCTCCGTCGCCGCCAAAAGTGTGTGTAACCTCATAATTGTAATATACCTTAATGAACCCTCGGGAATAACTCAATGATAAACACCGGGACCATATGTTTCAGCTTCGCTGGTTAACCATCTTCACGGAATGGAACGGCCGACAAATTTTTTTTTTTACAACAACCGGGTGAAACCATGGGCACATGAGGCAACCAAGGCTATGCAAATAAATAAAATATGACGCGGTAGTCAGAGAAACTTTCTTCTTATTAAAAAAATATGGAAGTAAGGCCCGTACTAGTGTCCGTCAGCGTTGTGATATGGCGAATGAGAAACACAAGAGACGATGAGGAAGATAGTTCAAAGTAAAGCTCAAGGGAAGGCCGCATTCCAGTGCGCTGCGACTATTGCAAGTGTCGACGGAATTTAGCAACTGCGTTATTTAATCCCATTATTCTGAGCGCCATGCGAGGATTCTCATTCTCTTGATTGCAGATGCAGCCGAAATGCAGCTTCATGACGTCGTCTGTCTCAGCGCCCCTTTAATTTCGCACACGAAAAACGAGTTAGGACTTCGTGAGGGTACCTACTCGATTGCTATTTGATGTTGATTTCCGTAGCAGGCCGTGGCAACATACCTCGTTTATGTTATGCTCTCTGTATTTTTTGCTCCATTTAGGTAAATGTATTGTAATTGAATAAGTTGGAATTTAATGTGGGTTCGAACTTTTGATGCTTGATGAAATCGTGAATGCTAACATGGCGGACATTAGGCTGGTTTAATCATTCACTCAGCTGCTACAGAATAAATGTGCCGTGGTATATTGTCGGAAGAAAAGCGGCAGCTTCACGCTATGATCGGTAATTCGTAAGCCGATGGGTGTCTCCGGCCACGGCCATGTCCTGAGGGGGCACACTTATATCTGGGTCGCTGCAAGGTAGGACGCTCCGCGCCAATATAATAAAGCTCATTCAGCTACCCATATCGTTATAAAAAGGCGTGGCGCGCAGCCGTGGGAGCAGCGAATCACTGGGCGATACCACCACCATAGCAGCCATGGTGGCGGTTAATATATTGGTGGCGGTGAAGCTACCACAATGCCACCGTAACTGCTGCCTCGTAACTAGAAGCTGCTGCATATGACCAGGCAGGATCGACGGTTACAATAATCGCCACACTCGTGTTATCTGTCCCCCCTTTTCTCGCCTGTTTCGTCGCGCTTCCAATACATCGCTATGAACATCCACTTTAGCCTAGTCTTTATATTCAGAAAAAAATAGGCCATGGTCCTAGCTTGGTTACCGAGAACATCAGTGAAACCTACAAAGTGCCTCTTGGAAGACGGAAAATATTTCTGAGGTTTAATTTCCCAAAATTACCATATGGTTATGAAGCACGCTGTAGTCGGGGACTTCGGTTTAACTTTAAGCACCTGGGGTGCTTGGCAGGATGCGCTGAGTTTCTCGTTCGCATGAGTTTTACCCGAGTTTTGTCGATGGCAGTCAGCGAATGGAGCTAGCAAGGAACGTGCAATAACAGCAGGCAAAAAGAAATGTGGAGATAAAGCCGCGTATGACAACATGAGCGCACCCTGCGCGGCACAGTGCTTCCGCGCTACAAGCACAGAGGACTGTGCAACAAAACGCGCCAGCGCCGCGTATTGTTATCAAGGTATTATCGCAATTTAGCAATACCGTCAGTGTCCCGCTGTCTATCTGCACACTTGCCGTGAGCCGCTTGCCACGCCTCTCTCGGGCGCGTGAAGGGTGTGCCTCCTCTTTCGGGCATAATCTTTCTATCCTGCGTGGAATGTGCAACAGGGCACATGCGGTGCATTCTTGCACCTACACTTTCCCTCAATCGAACACTTTGAAAAACAACAAATAAAATAACAAATATTTTATTTCCTAAAGTATCGGTTTTTCGTTTTGAATGCTATAAATTTCTGATGACAAACGGGAATAGAGTGAAATAATAAATTTTGCACTTTTTTGCCGCGAGTGGCGACAGTAAGGCGAAAGCTTACAAGCGCATACATTCTCTATGGTCGCACGCACGAGGGAGTTCATACGGCGAGCTGTCGCCAGGGGCGCTGCAGTGCTATTCTCGATAAAGTCGATGCGATAATGACGCAAAAAATTAGTCATGACAACGATCTGTCCATTTCCTGTCTATTAAGGAATTGGCAACGCAGCGCCGCGGCACGGCTGTTCGCCGCAGGTGTTTTCACTGAGGCGGCTATTAAGGCTGCCGGTTTACCAACTCTAACGACACTCTAATCATAGAGACAGGAGCAAGGGCTGTCGCTGCAAAATTGTTGTGCGGTATTCTAGAGTCCATAGTGACGCAGCACAGTGAAAATGCACAAGTTTATCTGCGTGCGTGAAGTCTCCGCTACGCATTGCGAAGAAGAGCGTGCTGCCCAGCGACACCGCTTGCCCAGTGAAGGTGCCTCCGTGAGCATGTACGCAGAATTTGAGTGTGTTGTTCACTCCAATGTGCTTGCCGATTGCATCTGCTGCTGAGCTAACAGCGATCGCAGATCGATATCGTAACGACAGCGCAGCAATCGCATTTTGAGGGTGAGTGCTCTTGTGTGCAGTTAAGAAATTAGACTTCGAATGCAGGAAGGTGTTGCAATTGTTTAGTATGCGGTGCTTGTGCTGAAGAAATGCCATCGCACTGGGTGTGTTTACGCTGACCGCTGACCGTGTTTGCGACACTGCGGCTCCGTTACATCACTGATGAGAGAGCAGCCATTTCAAACGACAGCTGCGATACGGTGTCATTGGAAAACACTACGCACTGATCAGGATCGTCGTCCACCACGGCGCATTGACGCCTTGCAAGCAGCTACAATGACGGGCCGATAATTATTTGCTGTGGGCTATGTCGCCACAATGTAGGCAATGAACCATGTTGTGGGGCCATCACAGCCCAAGAAGATATATGCATAAGCCAGCGAAAACCGACGCTTTTTGTTATAGTGGTGCTCAGTACATCACCGATGACAGTGCGTTGTGCGTGTTTTATTTCGCCGGTGAAGATTGTTAATGCCTCTCAGTTCCGCACCACGTTGCTGTTGCCGAAAAATAAGTTGGGCGTGGCCCAACCGTGGTGGCCGCGCACAAGAGTTACATGCCTCGCACGGGGCGTGACCTATGGTTTTGATTAACAGGGGAACTCGTGCGAAACTCGTACATCGTGAAACCCCCTCGAGTTGAACTTGTGAACATGGCGGCGGCAGCAGCAGGTTGTGTCATCGCATCCAGTGGCAGTAAGCGTCAATATGACCATCTGGACTCGTTCACCTACATGACAGACGTAGAGTTTGAGCGTCATTTTTGCCTTTCCAAAACGTCAGTGCGCTGGCTGTGTGACGAGTTAGGTGAAGGCCCTCGTCTGCGGAGACAGCGTGGCGGGCAAATTATACTTTCCGAGCACAGACTGGTGTGACTAGGCTGCGGAGAAAAAGTTCGTGCGATCGCTTTGGCTCTCTCCTGTTTCAAGAGCTGCTCATCCACCCCGCCCCAGCCCCAGGCCAAGTCCGGCGTCGTTATTGGAGTACTGGGGCACCTGTGAGCATCTAGAGTTCAACCCGGACCAACCAACCTGCGCAGGCGAAGTGGTCGCGTTATATTGGAAGACTCAGAATGGACGCCGGCCTGCCTTCCGGTGAAACAGGTGCCGAAATCAGTTTTCGCAGTTACACGGTACCGCTGCACTGCACGGGCAGAGAGGCGAAGGAAGTTACTTCGCCAACACGGACCGCCTCAGCCGTCCGAGCGACCACCTCTCTAGGCGGCAAATGATTTGGCTCGCGTAATGCGTGAGCAAAAGCGTAGACATATGGTTGTCCAAGGAGATGACCGGCGACTTGTTTCCTTTATCGAAGCACGCCATCGCCGACTGGAGGAACTACCTCCGTAAGGTCGCGAGGGAGGAGCTGCTGGCACGACCTCCACTCGGTGGCCCCGGGTAGATAGCGCAAATTGACGAGTGCCTTCTTCGCGGCGAGCAAAAGTACAATCAAGGCCGCCTAATGACGGGCGACAACTTTCCGCCGAGCCGCCAAAATTACTATGGTGTTAAAGATGGTGGCCCATAAGTCTTTGGCATGTTCTGCGCGACCAGAGGGGTGCTGAGACTTTCAAGGTCGACCGACGAAAGACGGCGACGCTGGGCGCCAGTATTGCAGCCAATGTTCAACCGGGGACCGTTATTCATAGTGACGAATTGGCCGCATACAAACGTATCCCAAATTTAGTGGATGCTAACGGGGCTATGCCTCAATCTGCATTGGCAGATAGTCAACCACAGCGGGCACCTTGCGCACCCCATCACGGGCGTTCACACGCAAAAAATAGGAAGTTATTGCCAAAAAGTGAAGCGCCACCTCGTCAGCGATGGGCACAGGGTAACTGCACCGATGCTGGAGTCCCACCTGGGATGGATATGGTGGCACTCAACGGCCACGTGCGCTGCAAAGACCCTTTCTTGCGTTTGTTAGAAGCCGCGGATCGCTCGGGCTACCCAGTATAAAGACTCTTTCCTGCAGTTGTTAGAAGCCATCGCTCGATGCTTGCAGTATGGAGGTGCATCGCAAAGTAAAATAAAATAAAGCGTAGTTTTCTGACCATTGCATGAACGCTTTCCGACATTCCTGAGTTTTACACAGTAAGCGCCCGGCAAACAACTTATCTATTCGCCGTCGCTGACCTCGTCGCGCAGCTGGGGCAGCTGGGGTGCCTCGATGCGTGCGCGCACATCGAGGTACCCTACTCGCAGCCTTTCTGTAGCGCGAGCAACGAGCGAACTGTTAAAATCCCAGTGTGAAAACCAAGCGCGCACCAATCGGATCTCGGAAATGCTAGCGCAAGCACGTAGCGAGCCGCACCAATCGAATCCAGACAAAAAAAAGAGGAAGGCGAGTGTCCCCACATGGTATAACGGAAAACGTATTAAACTACAAATTAGTCTTATACATATTCACTGTACATCTTGTAAACTTTGAAATGCTTACAACCCACGTTAATTTGACCAATATTATTGAACAAAACCCATTTATTTTATAACTTGCTTGTGCCTGTAATTCACTCGGTGGAACGACAAACAAGTGAAAGAAGACACGACCACGCACCGACCGTATCATCACGTGAGCCCCAGTTTGTCGACCGCCCATATGGCAACGGCCAAGGGATGATAGCCACCCAGAGGGAATCTAGATAAACCAATGAAACTGGAGGCGTGCAGGCGGACAAACGTTCTCTTGTTACCGTTAGTTCTTTCATCTTGGGGTGTCGCCAGAGCTCGTGAAGAACCTGAGTTCGCCAAACTCGGTGCATCCTGCATAGCACCCCTGTGGTTCTTTAAGGTTGCCCAATGCACGGTATGTTTTTTTTTTTTGCATTTCTCTACCACCGAAATGAAGCCACCGCAGCCAGGATTCCTTCCTGCGACCCATGGCTTAGCAGCGCAGCCTCACAGCTTCTACGCCATCACGGTGGCTTAACGCATAAAAAGAGATAAAGAATGATAGCTCAGTAATTACTCGACAAGTTTAATATTATGCTCAAAACAATACAGTTCAATGACACATTGGAATTAACACACCGTCCATTCTTACCGTATGCGTGCTGTTTGTGTTTTATACTTTGGCATGGACACTGGAAAACACAGCGAATAACGACAGTACATCTCTTTCGAACACAGGTTGATTGAAATTTTCATAAAGGATGCAATTCATCCGCATTCATTTAACTTCTCATTAGTGATATCAGTGCCTTTTATAGTTCACCCGGAATAGAATGTTCTTTAAGCACTCATAATGCTCAGGAGCTCTTGCATACATAATTTAGCTTAAAAGCAGTAATTAACCTACAGAATTTGCCTTCGCCCTACGCATCACCAATTCCCTGCTATCTAATTTCACCAAACATGAACAAGGTGCCTCATTTACATCATCCAGCACAGCAAAAATACCTACATGAAGTTTTACATTGCCCACTAAACTAGGAATAAATGAGAACTCGACCATTATTTGCAACGCAAGTAGTAAATCACAAACGCTAAAGGTTTTCCGCACAACAACGATAACAAGGCTTCAATTTCCATAGATTGTGAAATTGGTGTGACGTGTGATTTCCCCAGAATTCCAGGGAACATTGACGATAACGGCAGCATAACGCTTTTAAACACCTGCTTAAAGAATTTTTTCAGAACCCGTAACTATCTGACGCTTTGTAAATTTGCGCCGCACATAACCTATAAAACGCGTAAGCCCCCCATTCCTCTGATATGATAATTTTGTAGCCCCGCGAGCGCTATTACGAATTTAGGCAGATAACCACTGCAATTACATACACACCTGAAACGATGACCGTCGACAACAATTTCATTAGAATTCAAGCTATGTAGCGATACCGTATTTCTGAAGTCATGCTTATTAAAGCGAAGCTTTCTATGTCTCACTGATTCGTCCGTGAGCACCGAAAACACGCTGCAGGAAAGCCAACTTCCACAGTGGAACTATCTGCGCATCTTCGAACACAGAAGAACAACGGCTGTACATTGGCGCACACAATAGAAGAACTGCGCGCGACACACGTATCGTAGAACACTACAGTTTACATTTGCAGTTGTACCGATATGAACAATGGGAACTGCAACGCCGCGCTACCCAGCCAAACATATATGTCTGCATTGCATAACGCGCGTCGCGCAATGAATTCCCGGCCGTCTCCATGGGTAGGCCGCGAGTGCAGCGCACGGTAGAAGAGGCTGTCGTGCGCGAACGTTAGCGCGAGCGCGATCGTGCCCGTAAGGCCGATCCGGTGAATCGGCAACGGCATGCAGTCAGTGAAATTGAGTGTGTGCGTGTAATCAATGGCAAATAAAGGCTGTGAAACGTAACTAAATGTGTCTTCATTCAACTTCAACGTTCAAAAAGATGCAATCCGAAACAGACAATCAAATCAAATATGCATCGCATCGGGTCGTTCAGCGTTTCTTGGGTTCGTTGCGTGGTCGTTGGCTTTGGTATTTGACTTTGATTCAGTTTGCATGCAAGAAAGCTTCGCTTTAAACCATCTTTCTTTATGAAAGGAGCTTTGCTTTTTTTTCATCTGTAGTGGTCGCTTTGAGACTTCCGTTGCTTCGGCTATATGAGACGTACACCGGTATCATCCTTCTTTACTATGCACCCTGTTGCCAAGGCCGCCCATGAGCACGGCTGGATGACGACGGGGATATGACGCTGACAGGGTGACGATGCTGCAATGGCGAAAAAGAAACGGCGTCGCTGGAACGCCGAATAAACTTTGAGGACGATGGCATGACGGCAATGATATGACGATTCTTAAATTAGGACGACGACAGCGTGGCGACGACGATATGAGTACATTGGGACAATGACGGTATGACGAATACATTATGACAACGCATGCATGATAACGACTGTCTCACAGCGACCCGACGTCAACAATGGCATGACATCGGTGGAATGATTGCGACTGAATGACGACAGCTTGATTACGATAGCATGACGAAGAAGAATTGACGTCGATGGAGGGTCGAAGGCCATATGATGACAATGGTATGTCGATGACTGTGTGTGACGACGATGGCGTGACAATTACGGCATGACAAAAGTCGGATGGCAAAGTTAGAATGACGAGGATGAAATGACCTTGACGATATCACAACAACGCTATGACAACGAAAGCATGACGATGATGCTCTGATGGCAATGGCATGATAACGGTATAAGGACTGTGATGCAGGTCCTTCCGCTAATGTTTAGAACGGGTCCCTGAGGCAAAATCCAAGAGATACCAATGAAGGACAAAGCCGTTCCTTCCGGGAAAGCACACGAGACATTTAATACAACAAGCATCAACGAATATGTAATAAACACTTAAGAAAATATTTACAGGAAGATATAAGTACCACTGAAATTAGGATATCACCAACGCACTAAATAGAGTTGTGGCATAACGCGAGCGCAAGCTTACGGTAGAGTCAACGCAACAACAGTTCGACGTTGACGATCGAGCGTTGAGCGAGGTGATGAGACAAGCGGTGCTGTTCTCTCCAAGCCAGTGATGTGGCGGAGCGACGAGTTGATTATTGGAGCACGGCCCTTCCGCCTGTCCAAGAGGACGCAGGCCCCTCAGCGGTACTTTCAGGTGGAAGCAGTAGGAGACCGGGACGGCTTGACCAGGCAGCTGTACGCCCACTCAAGGCCCGTAGCCCGACCGCTCAGGCTCGGCCTACGGGCACAGGTGTCCGCCGGCCTCGGGTAGAAGTCCGCGGTCTGGCATAGTTGCGAATCATAGGAACAGGTTGGCCAGATGCCCCGGTTGGGTAAAGTCCTGGTGGCTCGGGTTCGTAACCGTACGGCCTGTCTTCATCTCCTGGTCCGGTGGCTAACATTCTTACAGAGTCACTTCCTGGAACTCCGCCGCGTTCTGCTAACGGGCGTCGCTTTTCTTCAGACCTGGCCATTGTGTCCTTTTCGGATTTGTAATTTCGGAGCTCCGTGTGGACGAATGATAGGTTCGTCGGATTGTATCGCTTTCGTTTTATTTTCTTTGCATGCTGCGTGCCATCTTGCTCGCCGCTCTTCGACGTTATTTGTGACACCATGGACTCACGTCCGCGCGCGCACTTTTTGTCTTTATCTTTTCATCTGACACTCCATGGCACTTTGCTTCGTACAGCACATCCAGCAAGAGCACAATGGGAAGACGACGAGTGCATAATGCGAATGGGGTGACGAAGATTGTATCATGAAGCGTGTGCGAGGATGATGGCGTGACGACGGTGGCAAGCCGAGAGTCGGATGATGGAAGCTGGAGTGACGACGATGCAAGGATCACGATGGCGACACGGCGGCGGTGACAACGGTTGCGTATGACAACATATGTCGACGATGTCATAGCGTATGACGTGTTACAGCGATGTCACCGCTACAATGTCACTGCGTATGACAACGTGTGACGACGATGGCGTGAAGACGACGACTTGACGAGAGTCAGATTACAAAGCTGGAACGACGATGATGCTACGACCACGACAGCATCACAATCACGAATAAAGGCCTAATGGCCCAAGCTGTTAAATAACTTAGGTCACTGGGTCGGCGTAGAAATTGTGAGGATGGCGCCATGACGATAGTAAGATCACGGAGCTGAAATGAGGACGATGGAACTACCGCAACGGTACCGCGACCGCGAGAGCATGCCTAGTGGCCGAAACTGGTAGACAACTTGGATCACTCTGTCGGCGTAAGAGCTAGATAGATAGATAGATAGATAGATAGATAGATAGATAGATAGGCTCAAAACATCTGAAGTAGCCAAAGAATCAATAATTGTATCAAAAACTGACTGTACAGTTACTATTTCCAAAGCGCGGAATAAACCTACACAATGGAATCCATCAGTACTCGTCGCCCATAGCAATGCCTTCATTCTCTCTTAAAATAATATTGCTGCAACCATTGGCTTTCCAACAGAAGTGGAAAAACTGAGGGAGGGTTTCAGGTAATGGCTCTACACAGGAAAAAAAGAAACAAGGGTTTAACAAGTTTCTTTCAGCCCCTGAAATAGCTGAAACACATGGAAATTTGCCTTCGCACCATTCTCACCGGCTTCCCCATTTAGTCGAAACAGGAACTGGGTGAGCGACATGTTCCTTCAGGACTCCGTGAAAACACGCATACAACGTTTTCGCACTACCAGCGCCACTATGAATTAGTTATCTTTCAGTTACTTATTCGCAACTTGTCCCAGTTCGCCGCATATATTGCCACACTGGGTTCATGTGAAGCGTATTCTTTACCGGGGTAAACATATTCACGCGAGGAAAACCTGAAAAATGAATACTAATGTTGACTTCTGTGCAGCATAATACGGCGTTTAATGCTTTTTTTTTCTAGACCTCCTCTGGGACTTCCACTTTTGATTTGTATTTCTGTACGCACAGGTGGCCTCGTGTCGGAATGGCAGTTTGCGGAGTGCTCGTCGTGGCATCGACTGTTTTCAGCACAGTGTTTACGGCAGTGAATGGAGTGGGGTGCGTATTCGCTTCGCGGATGCTTCTAATTTTGGAATGTCGTTAGTAACTAATATAACTAAGTAATATTCATGGAGTCCAAGACATCGGGTAACTGATTGCGGGTATACCCTGTCTGACCCACTTGCAATGGTCCTTTAAGGTGAAATTGTACTATTTATAGCATTACGCATAGTAGTGTGCTCAGTTTTTTTTACCATACATAGTTCAATAGTTATTCACCTATCGGTAGTATCATTAGTAATACTGATAGTTTTTAATCACTACTCCTTACGCTACAATTTACTGTACAGCACTGATGAACCAAAAATCTCAGCAAATACGATACTTTAGTACTCTCAAATATTTTCGCAGGTCTGTGCCCGGTGTTTATGACTACATGCAAGATGTCTATATGAAGCCGTATTTCCGCATCGCAACGTATCTGATTGGCATTCTCTTGGGACACTATATTGTCTACAACAAAGAGGGCATCGCATTGAAAAAGGTAAGCAAGTGATAAACATTCACTGAATATATAGCTCATATATGCGAAAATGACGACGAACATATCATACCATCGCATACACTGATGCCCCTGATCGATGCCAATACAAGGCATCTCCCTGGCTACTCTCTTCCTTCAGATCCGCTTCTAGTATATTTCATCTTTATCATCGCCTCACCCATGGATCTGGTGGGGCACGCTCTCGTATTGCTCAGCAGCTGGTTTCCTCCGTATTCCATCTTCACTTGATCTATAAAGCACAGTTTCAGGGCCTCCCGAAAGCGCCTCCCCAATACATATTGCCACTGTCGATAGGTCGCTGCTGATGAAATATTTAAAGCATGATTGTAAGATAGTATGCAAATTTTAATGGTACCTAGAACTTCTAGTTTGAAATAATTAGGTGTTGAAACGTTTGCTTGCGCTACGCCATTGTACGACGTACAACTTACTAGGCCGCGAACGTAGAAACGCACACCTGCATCATTTTTGGGCGTCATAAGATTACAGTATAATCTCGGTAAACGAAAATAGCTTAAACGAAATTGCTGGTTAAACGCAACAGCCGCTTCTATATTGGTTGGTTTTTTATTTGCATCATGCAAAAGAAGCTCTCGTTAATTGGAATTAAAATTTTCGCACCTCTCTGTAAACGAAGCAGCAAAAGCAAGCTCCAAAGTATTTTTTCTAGAAAAAGGCAGGCCTTGACATTTGTTTTGAAGAAAGCCATCCTTAATAACATAGCTCCAATACTCATGTAAAGAAAACTTTGATAGATATTTATAGCATAGAGTGTGCCGTCCGAGCGGCTTTGCGGCACCGCCACTCGCCCCATAAAGAGACATCATGGGGTGAGCGGCGGTGGTGAATGCACTCTACGTCGCGAATTTGCTCCTTTTCTGGCACTCCTTTTCTGTTGTGGAATAATTTGCTTCCGCCTTCGATAGCGACCGGCTAGCGTAACTTACAACCCTTTCTAGTCCGTCAGTCCTCTGCACAAGCACGGCGCCGAGACCTACGCTGCTTGCGTCGGTGTGGACTTCGGTATCGGCATTTTCGTCGAAATGCGCAAGTATTGGCGGCGATTGCAGGCGTCGCTTCAGTTCTTCAAATGCTTCGACTTGCGGCGTCTCCCACTTGAACTCGACGTCGGCCTTCGTGAGATATGTCAGTGGCTCAGCGATCCGTGAAAAATTCTTGACGAAGCGCCTATAATAGGCGCACAGTCCAAGAAATCTACGCACTGCCTTCTTGTCAGCGGGCGGAGGAAAGTTGGAGATGGCCGCAGTTTTGTGAGGGTCGGGGCGCACTCCAGACTTGTTGATGACGTGGCCCAAAAACAAGAGCTCCTCATATGCGAAGCGGCACTTTTCTGGCTTCAACGTGAGTCCGGAGGTCTTGATTGCTTGAAGAACTGTTTCAAGGCGCCGGAGGTGTTCCTCGAAGCTTGAGGCAAACACAACGACGTCGTCCAAATAGACGAGGCAAGTCTGCCACTTCAAGCCTGCCAGTACTGTATCCATGACACGTTGGAAAGTGGCAGGCGCCGAGCAAAGACCAAACGGCATGACCTTGAACTCGAACAGTCCGTCTGGTGTTATAAACGCAGTCTTCTCCCGGTCCCTCTCGTCGACTTCGATTTGCCAGTAGCCGGTTTTGAGGTCCATCGACGAAAAATACTTTGCGTTATAGAGTCGATCCAAGGCGTCGTCAATCCGTGGGAGGGGGTATACGTCCTTCTTCGTGATCTTGTTGAGACGACGATAATCGACGCAGAAACGTAGGGTTCCATCCTTCTTCTTCACTAACACCACGGGGGACGCCCACGGACTCTTCGACGGCTGGATGATGTCGTCGCGTAGCATTTCGTCGACTTGTTGCCTTATGGCCTCGCGTTCGCGCGCCGAAACTCGGTACGGGCTCTGACGGAGTGGCCGGACATTTTCGTCGGTTATGATGCGGTGCTTGGCGACAGGGGTTTGTCGAACTTTTGACGACGACGAGAAGCAGTCCTCGTATTGCAGGAGCAGAGCCTTTAGTTGTTCTTTCTTGTGCCTGGGAAGGTTCTGATTGACGTCGAAAGTTGGTTCAGGTACTATAGTCGTCGTCGCAGGTGCACTGGAATCCGTGAAGGCGAACGCATTGCTGGCTTGTACTATTTCGTTGATGTAGGCGACCGTGGTGCCTTTGTTAATGTGCTTGTATTCGGGGCTGAAGTTCGTGAGCAGCACCCTTGCTTTCCCTGCACGTAGCTCAGCTATGCCTCTAGCGACGCAAATTTCACGGTCAAGCAGTAAGTGATGATCGCCCTCGATGACGCCCTCCATATCTGCAGGCACTTCGGCACCGACGGAAATCATTACACTGGAGCGAGGCGGAACGGTGACTTGTTCTTCTAGCACATTCAAGGCATGGTAACTGATGTCTGTATCCGGTGGTATCGCGTTGTGCGTTGAAAGCGTTATTGACTTGGACCTTAAATCGATGACTGCACCATGTTGGTTTAGAAAGTCCATGCCTAGGATGACGTCCCTGGAGCAGTGCTGCATGATTACGAAGCTCGCCGGGTAAGTGCGATTGTTAACCGTGACTCGCGCTGTGCAGATTCCAGCCGGCGTTATTAGGTGGCCTCCCGCTGTCCGGATATCAGGACCTTGCCAGGCCGTCCTCACCTTATTCAACTTGGCGGCGAACGGGCCACTGAAGACGGAATAGTCAGCTCCAGTGTCGACGAGAGCGGTGACGCTATGACCATCGATTACCACGTCTAAGTCGGTAGACCGTCGTCTGGCGTTGCGGTTAAGTCGTGGCGTCGGATCACGGATACGTCGGCTTGCTTCGCTGCTGCTACGTCGCGTCGGAAGGTCTTCTTTCGGCGGCGAAGTGTTGTCGAGGCTGTTGCTAGGCGGCGTGCTGATATCTCGTCGTGATGAATCGCGAATCGTCGTCGTCGGGGGCGTCGGAGGATCTTCGGCATTGCGTCGTACAGCAACCGCACCTCCATCGGTTGCTGCCTTTAGTTTCCCGGGTAAGGGCTGGGAGATCGGCCCCGGGTGGGACCGTTGTACTGACGGCGATGCGGCGAGATGTAGCGGCCTGGTGACGGCGAGCGTGAGGATGGTCGTGGTTGCCACTGGGCTCCGGCGAGGTAGTCAGCGATGTCGCGCGGTCGTTCACCTCGATCGGGACGCGGCGCGTTGACGGGGAACCCTCGTAGGCCCATCTCGCGGTATGGGCATCGGCGGTAGACATGGCGGGCTTCCCCGCAGTGATAGCAGAGCGGGCGGTGGTCGGGGGCGCGCCAAATGTCCGTCTTCCTCTGGTAGCTGCGCTGGGCGACGGGCGGGCGTGCTGGCGGCGGCGGCGGTGGACGACGGAACTGCGGCGTTACGGGGCCCTGGCGCGAGCGCGCAGGGGGGCCTTGACGACGGGCGACGGCGGCGTAGGTCATCGCTTGCGGCTGTAGTTGAGGCGATGCCGGAACTTCTGGCACTTCCAGTGATCGCTGAACCTCTTCTTTAACTATGTCGGCGATTGAAGTCACCTGAGGCTGCGACCTTGGGAATAATTTCTGTAGTTCTTCCCGTACAACAGCTCTGATCGTCTCGTGCAGGTCGTCGGCGCCTAGAGCTTGAGCTTCGGCGTAGTTTGTCAGCGCACGGCGGTTGTATTGTCTGGCTCGCATTTCAAGCGTCTTCTCGATCGTTGTCGCCTCCGAAACAAATTCTGCCACAGTCTTGGGCGGGTTGCGCATCAATCCAGTGAATAGATGCTCTTTGACGCCCCGCATCAAGAACCTAACTTTCTTTTCTTCGGACATGTCGGGGTCGGCGTGGCGGAAGAGGCGAGTCATCTCCTCCGTGAAGATCGCGATGCTCTCGTTCGGCAATTGAACTCTGGTTTCCAGGAGAACTTCAGCCCTTTCTTTCCGTACGACACTCGTGAAGGTCCTCACGAAGTTCTCGCGAAATAGGTCCCAAGTCACCAGGGTGGTCTCCCTGTTCTCAAACCATGTCCGAGCAGCGTCATCCAACGAAAAATAGACATGGCGCAGCTTGTCATCGTCGCTCCATTTGTTGAATGTCGCGGTCCTCTCGTACGTCTCCAGCCATGTTTCAGGGTCTTCAGCTGATGATCCACGGAAGGTCGGTGGCTCCCGAGGTTGCTGCAGCAGGATGGGGGACGCTGGGGCTGCCATTGAGGTCGTTGACTTGGCCTTGATCGCTGTGGTCTTCTCGGGAAGAAGTCCGTATTCTGGCAAAAGACCTTGCTGCCTACGGCTAGCTCGCTGGTCCTTGGCGACGTTGGTCTCGTCCTCCGGTTTCGGGCTTGGGTCGCGGCTTTGCGGGGGCGTCCGCTGCATGGACACAAAAGCACCTCCACCAGATGTCACGTAGTAGTGACGCTGAAGTAAACAGTCGCAAAACTGTGTGCAACAA
This sequence comes from Dermacentor silvarum, assembly GCF_013339745.2. Classification (NCBI taxonomy): domain Eukaryota; kingdom Metazoa; phylum Arthropoda; class Arachnida; order Ixodida; family Ixodidae; genus Dermacentor; species Dermacentor silvarum. The sequence goes on along the minus strand of NC_051155.1, from coordinate 83,594,067 downwards.
AACTGGTTGTTCACTGGGCGAACCCGTGCCCACAAAAGCAAGCCACACCCAAAGCACAACGAAAGCGGCGAACACAGTCGGCGGTCGTCGAAAATCTGATCAGCGGCGAAACGCGTCGGCTTTTATACCTGAGTCATCGAAGGTTCTAGATTAATCCCTGATGCCCGCGTGTCTTCCAGAAAGTTCTAGACAATTCGCGTCAGTCATGCAATCAGATAACATAAGCGTCGGTGAAAACAGGCAATGGAAAGAAGCATCGATAACGTTCTAGAAACTTCCGATACAGGCGCGTCCTGCGCCGAGCGATAACTTTTAACATTTGTTAGCCGGTGGAAAGCGGCCACCGGTGAAAGATAAACATCTATACGTGTCAATATCTAGTGCTCTGCTTGCCTTACAGCTTAATATTTTTATCTTGTTAAGGCTACCAAAAGCCTGTAAAACATGTGTAAGCTGGAAAACATGAAAAAAAAGAACTGTATTATAGGAAATATTCCTTATAATGCACGTACAGTAAAATGAATGTTCACGAAATTACTGAAATATTAAATAGCACACTCTTGCCTCCACTTTTCACTGACTTTAAACGCAATAGCATATCACACTTAGTTCAACCTGTAACTACAATGGTCACAAGACAACCAAAATAGCGAAATGTTTTACGCCTGAGAATAATTACGGTTTTCAAATGCCTAACTACATTTACGGTCTTCAAATGCTCAACTACATTTAGCAACCACCGTCAACTTTTTCAGTGTATCAGATATTGACTTGTCTTTGCTTTAGAGCGTCTAATAGTTGGTTGTTTAGTATTTTATGCTGTGTTGGATTTACTTTCATATTTTTATTGCGATAGCAATTATATCGACACTCCAAAGCAGATTTCTGCCGTCGGTCGTCGCCGTCGCCGTCGCCGTGAGGTTCCGTATGACGTCAATGGAGATGAAATCGTCGCCGCGCGCCGCCGAACGCTGTATGTGCGAGTGAAAGGGGGCGAGGGACGCGCGCTTTCATGGGGAGTGAACGCACGGCGCAGAACAAACGCGCGTTCTGCGCCGTGCTCCCTTAAGGGCTGCAGAAGTAGGCGTCTCTTTCCTCTTTTACGATCACCATATATGTAGAGTAAACGCGCCCTCTTCTGACGCACGAAATGCCGTGGGGGGGGGAGGGGGAGGGAAGAGAAGCGACGTTTAGCTGCGGCACCAAGTGCCTATTTATATCAGAGGCTCCGGCAACAGTCACCAACGCCGCACGCATTTTGTGCGAACGCGGGCAAAACGCCGACGGCGTCGACAACAGTTCTGCGTGTTGCCGGTGCTGCTGCATGTCCAAGTTTATACACCTGATAAAGCTACTATCATTACTCCGTATAGCTCTCTACAAATTTGCTATCGCAATTGATGCTTCGCCTTTCAGGTGAAACTGCGACAACTTTTTTCTCATTTATGCTAAACTTCTTGATATTACTGGAGCACCTTGTTATCTTACCGATCGCAGCTGAATATGCGCATCTGAGCTGATTTAATATACGAATTTGTTGTGGTGTACACGCTACTTAATCCCTCGCTGTACCTAAAACCCCTGTAATGCTACCGTTATGTCTTCTAGTGTAACAGGGATTGAGGAATTATCAAGCCGTTTCAACAGCTTTTTCCTCAAGCGTCCTGCCATTTATACAACATAATTGAGCTGAAAAGAAAAACGAGTGCGTCGTTCAATATTTTGGACTCCACCAGCACGACCTCGTGCTTTGATAATTCGCCTCGTGCCTTCTCGTGTTACGTGACCTTGCGCTTTGTTTTTATACTTCGCTGGTGCCTTCTCTAAATCAAAACTAGCTACGCAAAGTCAATCCAGAAGTCGCCTCCCACGTTCAAAGCATTGGGTGAGCTAGCTGTTGCGTTTGCTTCTTTATTCGTAACATGCCTAACAGTGTTAATTAAGAGGGTGTATGACAAATAGTGCTGCCCCTCTCTCTGTACATATCGCTCAGTAAACAGAACTCATGCAAATTGGAAGAAAGTCATTTATCTGCCCCTTTAAGGTTCCCTTTAACGAGATTCTACTGTAGTTTTTTTGTGTACCATAGCAGGCAAGGATTTCAAGGCATACAATGTATTTTCTAACGATACAAATGATTTTCTTAACCTAATGAAATTGAACAAAAAATTGATTTATTTGTTCGTTCATACGGAATTGATGTGTTCGAAACTCAAGAACAATGATGCTATGTCTAAATCACTATCGATTGATCACATATGAGACGATATTTTCGCGTGGTTTGAACCATAGGTGTCTAGTTTTAAAGACGATAGTCTTTCTTGGGGAACTTAAACGCTGAAAATTTGGTCTGTCTGTCTGTCTGTCTGTCTGTTTGTCTGTCTGTCACCCGATTCAGCCACCCGGCCAAAGTTGGACCACTTGCTTACCGCCCACACTACTTAAACTGGTACGGCTGTTCATACTTGTGAACGTTATCGATCACAAAGTAAATATTACGCATATCTGAGGCGCAACATCACTAGGTAAGTATTAGGAGGTGTGTTCCTTTAATAGAAAATACATAGATACGTAACTCTAAAGACCCTAGTTTCTTAAGCTGCGCTGAAAATGCCATGCTATGCGCGCCGACGAACGACGTTCCCCGACGGCGCGCCGACGAGCGCCCTCTGCCATGGAGGAAGGAAACCCTCTGCACAAGCTCATGTTTCCCCATGTATTGCCAGATGGCATCCATGTCTCACGCAGCGCCTCCTCAATTTTATCAATGCCAGCCAGATGCGGCCGATTCAACATAAAGGAAGCGCTGTCTGAGGCAGGGCAAAACATAAATGGCCGCTTGATGAAATAATGCGGTGAAATGAAATCTGTTCAAACAAACCTTCATGCCAGGATGGAAATGGTACGAGAACAGCATCACGGGTGGCCGCGGATCAGACCAGCACTCATGTAGTACGGCCGGCAGAAGACTATCGTCTTTCGACGACATTTGCAGCGAAGCACGCAGATACGCGGCAATTTTTTGGTTTGCCGTTCATGCTCTTAATGATAACAGTGACACAGTTCATCTAGTTACGTAGATTCGCAATGAACTGAGCTACATGGTCTACCTTAAGCTCTCATAGAACGAAGATAATTAGGTGGAAATTGAAAGTATTTTGCAGAAATACATCACGCATGACAACAGATACGCAGCAATAACAATATGAGCAGTACCTTGAGTGTTTACGGAATTCCTGCAATATTATTTTTGGTAGTTTCAAACAATAACATATTGATCTTATATTTGCAGTGCTATGAGTGCCTGGGCTGGTTGGTGTGCCTGTTTTGCCTTCTGTTTGCCCTCCTTGGCCTACGCATTATAAATCCTGCGGTGCAAAGTCCCTTACGCGGTGCTTTCCATGCTGCTGCGCCGACGTTTTGGTGCCTGGGGATAGCATGGATTGTCTACGCCTCCATGGCAGGATGTGGTGGTAAGGGGTACCATCAACAAGCAGTAATTTTCTTGCATAATGCCATCAACAACGTATGGGCGGGAGTTCTCATGTGATATCAGGTGCTTTACTGAACACTTTATTCACTTATGAAAAACGGTTCTATAGAGTTTCATGTGTTAATGCTCTTGTACTTTAATTCCTTGCTTTTTTGCTTGTTACGTTACACGATTTGCAAGGTTTCCCAGCTAAAGTTATTCAAACTGTTGACAAAACTAGCACAATATACCATTATGAGACTCTGGTGTCCGGTTATCACTCCTTTTTTGACACCAAGATTCCATAATTACCCAGGTAATTAGTACAGAGAAATTATTCTGGTGGCGGAAGAGGACTGATGACCGATTTGCGTAGGTATTACCAAGAAATTATACCATTAGCAAACAGGTTAACATTAGGTGGGCCGCCTGTGCAAGTTTACTTGTGAAATTAGCAGACGCTACTGCAGAATAAAACTACGAAGAAGCAACTTCATGTATTAGAAAGCTAGATTGTGATGCGCTTTCACCCATAACATTCTTGCAGTACAGAGAACATGTTTGCGAAAGAAGTATCTCTGAACAATAAACCGAGCAGCTAACTGCTATTGATCTACAGCAGCTAGTTACTACTAAAACATCTGGTTATGACCAAAGATATCATGAAAATTTTGACCAGGACATTTGCCAGCACATGGCAACTATGTCTACGATGGTAGACACAGTTACGATTATTCAGTACTAAATGAATTTCCAGGGCTCGTGTATAAAAATAGGTTATATCCGTTTACCATCTCGCATAAAATGCAAATATTTTCACAAGTTTAGTATCGCAAGCTACGCAAGCTATATTTATAACCAACAACATGCCGAACATAGTTCAGTCCTTAGAAAAACATGTACACCTGCTATATTACTAGCAACAATCACTGCTTTGCCCCTGCCACTCTCCTTCATCATACACTTTACTCGTAGTCATGTACACAAGAACACCGCTGGTGAAGAGCCGGAAGAGAACAAAACACGGCCAGCCTGCGCTAAATGTAGCGGCCCCCGGTGTAGATTTTGTACAATCTTCATTCCAACCTACAGCGCCCACTTTTCAATTTCGTGTCCTGAAGTTCAGTGCCGCTATTTCTTTTAAGGCGAAATTCTTAGACGGCTCATGGGTCGAAAACTTGACCGTCCTGAAAATTCAATGGCAACAAAATTCAATGGCACAAAATTGTGGGTTGAACCCTCGACCTTTCGTGTTAATTAATGGGGGGTTAATAAAGGCACAGGTAATTATCATAGAGGTAACTAAAGCCCTCGAACCCACGACCTTTAGTGTTGCATAAGGCGTTTAGTGTTAATAAGTCATATTTTAATAAGGTAGAGTTATTTAGGGCACTCGAACCCACGACCTTTGGTGGGAAAGACAAGTGATAGGAAGTAACCACACATTCGAATGAGAATGTCCAGTAATTTAATGAATGTGTCGTTAGCGTGCAGGCTTTCGCCTTCATCCTATTTACCGTATGCTAAAGCGACTGTCAACGTGAATTTTCCTAAATTTGCTCGTTTAGATCAAATCACAATTGCCTATCGAATAATATTACGTCATCACAAATGTGTTTCCATATATACAAATATAATCGTGCGCAACGTAATTTCTATTTTACGCTTATCTTTTCTCCATGCTATGAGCTAACGCATGTTCTTCCATCTGGATTCGGGTTTCAGGTTTCATTACCAATTTCCTCTCCTGTGGTATATTTGAGCTGCTCAGCAAGCTTGTGTTTGCGGTATACATTGTGCATCAGCCTCTTATGTACGTATTCCTCGCATCACGACAGGAAAGCTTCGACTACAATTATTTCCTTATGGTAAGATTGCTTTCTCATAAGCGACGAGCTCTGATTTTTTGCTATACTGTGAGAAAACATTGATAAATCTAATGATATACACATATAGTCGCCTGCTATTGCAGAAAATAAATCTGTTGAATAACTGACAAATCTGTCAGCAGCGCACATCACCTGCGCTGCTGACCTGGAGAAAGTTATTTAGGTTTATACAGCCGTCAATATAGCACCTCTTTCTATCGCTATGTTTGCGCTGTTCTTTAAATACAAGAATAACAGCATACCCATGAATTTCGCTTACAATACACGTTGGAAGAAAAGCGTGCTTAACATAACTGCAGCCCGCATTGTGATTTATGTTTTTTTCGTGTGTTTTTCTTGTACAATTAGTAAACTTATTGTTATTTACGTTTTATTGCGTTTACTGATTACATTTTTGCGCTTTGTGATACGCTGTTCGTGCTATTGCTACTTTTTCCAAAGGTTGGATGATATTTTGTTTGCATGTACAAACTGTGCTACTCCATTTATATGTACTGCGTGCCCAAGTCTGCACTCTACATATGTCCGAGTCTGCTTTCTATATATTCAAAAGCGCTGCATCTTTGCTCTCTATATGCATGTAGCCTTTAATGTAGATTGCTTGCACTGGTCAGTGCTAACGATTTTGTGCTTAGAGAAGCTTTGTTTGTACGTATTGATAACCTGTTTTTATTAATGTCAATATGAGTGCGAAGTACGTAAGCCCGACCACACTAAATTCTCTTGTAACAGTGCAGTGTAATCAACCTTTAACATTTCTCCACATAAACATGCAGTCAGCCTGCTCGAAGGAAGAAGATCTGCTTGTTTTTATTGAAAAATTTAGTTTCGAGTTTTCAGTTATTATGCTGACGGAAACTTGGTACCGTACTGATGCAGATGTAATACAGATTGAGGAATATAGTTTCATCAGTGTTAACAGGGAGAAAAGAAGAGGAGGTGGCGTCTGCCTGTACGTTAAAAATGGTATTGGTTACGAGTGTATCACCGATTGGTCAGTCTGTTCAACGGACATCGAAATACTTTCCGTAAGGTGCGGGAAATTAGTATTCGCTGTAGTGTACAGGCCACCGGACGGAAATATAAACAGTTTCTTAAAATTTTTAGAAAAGTATTTCTCATTTATTAACGAGCTACAATACACATTAGTCATGGGTGGTGACTTAAATGTCGACATGTTAGAGAACACAAATAAGCGATCCGAGTTATCTGCTCTTTTAGCTTCAAATTACCTTTCTAATGTGATTTCAACCCCGACCAGAATTACGCCGACAAGTGCAACACTCATAGATTTGTTTTTAACAAACGCTCCGCCTGACGAGATACATTCTGGTGTTCTTGATATGACAATCAGCGATCACTTACCTATATACCTTGTTTTGGCTCGGAATCGCAAACAAAAGGTCAAAGCTTTGCCACAGGTTAAATTTCAACAAATTATCCACGTTCACTTTTATCTTTCCGAGAAGAAATTAGCTCTGTAATCTGGGAAGATGTGTTGTCCTTATCCTCGCCCGATCTAGCATACAACCGTTTTATGGAGATCGTGTGCTCAGTTTATCAGAAACACTTTCCTTATAAAACTATTAAAAACTTAAGCGTGCCCGTAAGCCATGGATAAATGCCTCCATACTCAAAATGATTAAAGAAAAAAATAGGCTTTTTAATGTCTTTCTAATACGGCGCGACTCAGTTGCTTTCACCACTTTCAAGAAGTATCGAAATAACTTGAACAAAATTCAGAGGCAAGCGAGACATAATTATTATTTCACAATGTTTGATGGCGTGATAAACGTGAAAGAAATGTGGAATAAGCTGAACGCTGTAATATCTGCAAGGCAACACGCGAATGTTATTGATGAACTCGAAATAGGCAACGAATTATACAAAGGTAAAGAATTGGCTGACAAATTCAATAAGCACTTCACTACACTAGTTGAAAGCACACATGATGACGACGCTCTCACCTACCTACCCCCTCCCATACAGAATTCCCTATTCGCCACACCAACTAATGAATACGAGGTAATAAATGTGTTTAGATGCTTTAAGGTGAGCAAGAGTGAGGACATAGATGGTTTAAAACTACAACCCATAAATTTTGTTATCGACCTACTCAGTCCATACTTAACACACATATATAATCTCTCCTTAAGTACCGGTACCTTTCCACAGCGTATGAAGACTGCCAAGATAACTGTAATACATAAGAAAGGTTAAAAAAATAATTTGAGTAACTATAGGCCGATTTCTATATTACCAATATTCTCAAAGGGACTAGAGAAAATTTTATTTACTAGATTGTCAAAATTTTTTGAAGAACACTCAGTTATAACGCCTTCACAGTATGGATTTAGACCTGGTCTTTCGACACAAAGCGCGTTACTATATCAAAAAGAACTCATCCTAAACAATATCGAGGCAAAAAGAATAACTTTAGGAATTTACGTAGATTTTTCAAAGGCCTTCGATACCATAAATCATGTAACGTTACTACAAAAACTGAGTTGCTACGGAATTCGTGGTGTTGTACTAGAATTTATTAAAAGCTACTTGACCAATCGATACCAAAGTGTGTCCATAAACAAAGAACTGTCGGAGCTAGAAAAAATTAGATATGGTGTACCTCAGGGCAGCATACTCGGTCCACTTCTGTTTATTATTTTCATAAATGATATTGTAAGTATAGATACCTCAGCACAATACGTAATTTATGCAGACGATACGAGTTTATTTTTTACAGGAACGAATGCCGACACCATCATAGCATCAGCAAATGACACATTAAACAGACTACACACTTGGACAGTAAAGAATTCACTCTGTATTAACTGTGCTAAAACAAAAGCTGTTCTTTTTCGGGCCAAATCTACATCATGCAAAACGCTTAATTCCCTAAGTATAAATAATCTTAGAATAGAAATTTCGTCATCTGCAAAGACACTGGGAGTTGTGTTTCACGAGTATATGTCTTGGGAACACCACACAGACTACATAAGAAATAAACTGAGTAAAACCGTAGGTATCCTGCGAAAATGTCAGCGCATACTGCCAGTGCCACAAAAGCTTATGCTATATAACGCTCTTTTCTCTCCTCATTTGCGTTACTGCCATCTAGTTTGGGCTACCGGTACGAAGAACTCCTTGCACAACTTAATCACATTGCAAAAAAATGCCTTGCGTTGCATTGCAGGTTTGCCGTACACTGCGCACACGTCCGAATTATTTGCTAAGTTCAATGTTTTAAAAGTTACAACCCTATACGAATATCACCTCTTGACAGCTTTTAGGTCCGAATTAATTCAGAAAGGCAGCCACGTTCGCACTTTAGCAAATTTAACTCTTAATCCCTCCTCACGCTTAACCAGACACACCAACCATTGGTATATCCCCCGGCCGCGAACAAATTATGGACTGCAACTATTGCAGTATTGTCTTCCGAGCACACTAAATAAGTTTAAACTAACAGATGAAAGTTTACGCACGTTATCAAAAAACGCTATTTTAATTATGATATCCCGAACTCTTTGTGCTTAAAACATGAAAACTATTTTGCATTAGTTTGTATGAGCCTGAAAAGAAAAAAAAAATTGCTTTGAAATTGTTCTCCGGGTGCTTGTTTCCGTTGCTGTCGTTGTAAACAGGGGGTGGCGGGGCTAGTCAAGCTGCTAAAGAGCAGCTTTTTTCCCGCTATCCTCACCATTTATGTACATTTTTTTCTGTATTGGTGTGCCAAAAAAATGGTGAAATAAAGCCAATATCAATCAAATCTAAGAACAGAGAGCTGGGCCTATTGTGCATAGCTTTTTTTTTCGGGGAACTACTTTCAGGGATCTCGCTTTGAATGTGTGTTCCCCGGCAATAGCATTGAAATAATGCTTTTTATGTCTGACGGTGAGGCGTAGCGGTGGGAAGCTTGTGAGATAAATACAGCGCAAAAGAGCAATGCGTATGAAGAAAAGCTAAAGCTCTCGATTACCGACCTATCCTTTCCTTCTGCCCTTGAATATTTCGTCGAAAGCGATGGTCAATATACTATCTTCAAAAGAACAGTGCGTTCGGCACGTTGGTAATGCATACTGAACACTATTGACTATCTTGTATTGAAAACTATTCAATGGTATCTTGCGCAACTTGTGAGTGAACGCGGGAGGTGTGTACATCTAGCACGGAACTCTAAATTTATGTGAATACCCTGAGAAACATTTGTGAAAATGTGAAAGATTTATTTGAAAACGAAAAATAACTAGTGTGTAATATGTGTAATAAGTGTGAAAGTAACTTATAAGTGCGCATATCGAATAAAATGTAATCTTATTCAAGGTAAAATTTTATACATATCTCGACAAATTTTGTAGCGATATACGCGAAGCGTTTAAGAAAATGAATGCTTTTTCTAAAGTAGGGGTGCTTTAATATCTATTGTCACCAGCGGTAGCAACACGCAGTTGAAGATGCGAGAGCATCAAAATTTATGCTCTCGTCCAAGTGCTAGCATATTGCTCAGTGGTTTGGAAAGACAATTGTGCGATTCATTTAATTTTTAGAGGATACAAAGACAGCCAAAATGTTCGAATCACAACCGCCAGACTAGATACTTAGCGGTTGAGCAAACATGACGCAGAAACGAGTTCACGCAGCTCGAAGAGCCGTGCAGAGTGATGAATACGGCGAGATTCATACGCTAAAAAATCAGAGCCTTTCCCATGTTGAGGAAATGGGGATAACTGAAGCTTGGTGGAAAGACAGCACTATCCCAGGTGTTCCGCTTCGTTTGCCCTAATCTCAGAGTAGGCGGCTCTTTTGGCCTCAACATCGCGCTCCCGCAACTCGGGGTCCGCAACTCGGGGTTCCACATCTGCCATGGAAGCCTTTACGCTAGAATCGGCACGTCGACGACGAGCCCTTTCTCGAGCGAGTTCGCGGAGCTCTTGCTCAAACGCAGCCTGCTCCTCGGTTATGAGGCACGCCCGATTATGAGGCACGCCGTAGTCTCCCACTACGGCGTGCCTCATAATCAGAACTGGTTTTGGCACGTAAAACCCCATAATTTATTTATTCCTCGGCGGAACGCACCATGCGCGGCCTTCCCATCCGGGTGCTGAAACTGATCTCCGGCGAGGGAAGCTCGGCGGAGCGCGCGCAAATCCCCTTTCCAACCCTTTCCCTCCCAGCGACACACTAAACGCCCCTGACTGGTCACGCGCGTCACGTGATCCAGCACTGGAGCAGCTTTCTCCGCACCTACTCTTTCTTTCTGTCTTTCTTTCCTTCCTACTGTATTTCTTTTCTTTAACGTCTGTATTTCGGCATTTAATAGGTGAAATCTTGCGGCAGAAAGCAGGGGCTTTTGGGGGGTGCGGGAGGGGGATCGATGCTCTCTTCTTCCTTGAGGTGGAGTGGTCCCGTAGTCGGCTCTGCAAAGAGGCGGCCAGGCTCTTCCTTTTCCTTAAAAAGCCCACAATTGTCCCTGGCTCATACCCTCACATCCAAAGCGGGTATGAACCATATTAGTTTTAGCGCTACATCGACGGCGCAGGCTAGCGTATACAAGCTTCGCTTGAAAAAGGACGGCGTTCCTACAGCAACATTGAATATCAATGACCTCTAACTTTGTAATTGAGACTCTAGGTACCCGAGGCGCTACCTAATTACTGGCGCTTTTAGGGAGTCTAGTGTCGGGATTACGTGTGACACCGCAAGTACGGCCTCTCTGCTCCATGTTTTTGTGAAAGTTGCACAGGCAAGCACTATCCCCAGAGATCCTTGAAATTAAATCGATTAGGTGTGACTATGACACGTGTGAAAACGCTTTCAGAAATTTTGTTGCTTGATATGGCGCAGCACCACTTTTTTCTCCTGTCTGCAAAACAGTAAAACATCTTTAGTCATGTTTCAGTCATGTATGAGCTGCCGTGTAGATAACTTCAGTCGTCCAGTGTTTCAAAAGGTCATGTATCGCGATCCGCAGTAACCTTTGGGATTGTGTGCTATGCTTCCCTGGATCTTGAATTCTACCCAGCCAGCGAAGCCATAACCTGAGAAAGACAAAAAATGAAAATCTTCCACTGTTGATTTCTCCCACTGCCATCAATCTTGAATGTCAGAAAGTGCATTGTTTCAACTGTAGCTTCGGGAGTCTTCAAAGCATAGCTAGTCGTGCAAAATATTCGCGGTAAAAGATAGGGCACAGCTGCTGTAAGGTAGCCGTATCATTTTTTTAATTTTTTTTCAATGATTTTACCATCATTAGGCATACTTCGGTACCACATACATCATTCCAGTTTACTGTGTAGGCACTCTAAATACGAGAATCTTTCACCAAGGTAGCACGCAAACAAGATATAGAAATGCCATGATACCAGCGAACTCAAAAAAGTTGCTTCGCCTTTCACCCGAAAGGCGAAGGATACGTGATGGCCACGATGTTAAATTAATTTAAATAAAATAATGGGGTTTTACGTGCCAAACCTAATATCTGATTATGAGGCGCGCCGTAGTGAGGAACTCCGGAAATTTGGAACACCTGGGGTTATTTAACGTGCACCTAAATCTAAGTACACGGGTGTTTTCGGATTTCGCCCCCATCAAAAGGCGGCCGCCATGGCCGGAATTCGATCCCGCGACCTCGTGCTCAACAGCCCAATACCATAGCCACTGAACAACCACTGCGGGTGTGGCCACGATGTTATCGCATTTGGACTTTATACAGAACATCACGTCGACACCGACGACGACGGCGGAAATGAGGTTGGAGTATCCATAATATCATTTCTATCGGACTAAAACATGACAGAGAAGCTGCTGCCTGCCAGGGGAGTGGGTGCGATATTTATTAAAAAGAGGCAGTTATATGATACTACAGGTCTGAAAGAGATATATTCTCTTTAGAGATTAACACTCATGATAATGCGGGCTAGCAGAATTTAAATTAGGGGGCCAAACATATTCGTGATGCATTTATTTAGCCTGTGAAATGTGGGGCGGATGTCATGAATAAATGCAGCTACATATACTTGTTATGTAATGAGATAGAAACACATTACTGAGTAGATGGTCAAAAAGATGAAAGAAGCAGTTCTTCGCCTCGAATCTTCCTCTGAATTACAACCTCATACTCATTGTGCTTCACCTCTGGTTAGTAGCCTTGGGTCACCTTTCATTATGATTTCATATTCTTACATCCCTTTGCAGCACGTTCTTCTGTACCTGACAGTTGGTATACTTATTAAAAACATACGACCTTGTTTTTTTTGTTGTTTATTTCAGGGCTACTTCTTCGTTGGAAACCTCATGCTTTCATTTGCTGTCGCCGCAGTCTTAAGCCTATTAATAGAGATGCCCATGTCCGGCCTTGAAAAGATTATTCTAGGGCGTGAATAAAGAAGTTTTGGGAGCAATAAAAATGTAACTGCAAGAATAATAACGGCAGTTGAGAGCCCATTTCCGCCAGTCAAATCTTGTTTGTTGGAGTAATTGCAACCAGGTCATCAAGCACTTCAACGCAAAAATGTGAAGTATTGCTCCTTGGAGTGCAAAACGAAGCATTTCAGTTTACTCTGCTACCGGTAACCTGATTCCGCGGCTGTTTAATTCCGGTGGATGTAATCAGACATGTACTTGACGAATTACAAGCAATAAATTGCTTCTAATCAGTTACGTTTTCGTTTTCTGGTGATATTGTAATTTTACGATTACTGGCAGTTTTCCTTGAACGAGTAAACTTTCTTTCTGCTGACCAGCACGGATTTCGAAATAGCTTATCAACAATTACACAATTGACTCAGTTGTACACGACCTTGCACTTAGGTTCAATAACCATAGACAGACAGATATGGTTCGACTTGACCTATTTAAAGTACTTGATAGTATATGCTATAACAAACTAATTGCGAAAGTGTAGAAGGCGTTTAAGGTAACCGGCCTATCAGGTGTTGGATTAAAGCTTTTTTTTTCATGGGAAACAATTTGTACTCTTCGAACATGCGACACCAAAAACTATTTCTCTATAATAAGGAGTACCACAAAGATCAGTCCTTGGACCGTTGTTATTCCTGAGCTTTGTTAAATCCATTGCAAAGAACGTCAATTCTAACATTAAGCTTTTCGTCGACGACTGCGTTATTTACCAAGAAATTAACAATTATGCAGATCATCTTTCTCTGAGTGCATCGTTTAACACAATATCTGATTGGTGTGAGCAGTGGTAGATGTCAGTTAACGTAAAGTTCGCCGTAATCAGCGTTACCAGAAAGAAAAAGACTCACACTTTACTTACGAAATCAACGGCGCAGCGCTAACTATAGTATATGAGCATAAATGTATACGTATCACGCTTACTGCTCACCTTAAATGGAACATACACATTGAGAACATTACTGCAGCAGAATTAGGTCAATTATTTTTGCTAGCGTCTAAAGCTAGCGCCTACTGCTTTTAAGTTGCTCGCATACAAAAATTCTAAAACCGATCGTGGAATTTGCAAATAGGATCTGGCTCCCTCACACAGTGACTAACTTAGCAAAACTAGAAGGAGTGCAAAGGAAATCCATAAGATTTATAGATGACAAATACAGGCGCACTGTATCACACACTCATCTTCTAGCTGCATCTAGTCTAAAAACGCTATCAAATACAGGAAAATAGGCACGCCTAAAGTTTTTCTTCCAGCGACTTCACAACAACTTTAACATAGACACGTCGAAATCTCGTCTTCCAAATCTCAAACTACACGTCAAAACCATCCAAATAAAAAAAAAAATGCTGTGGTTTAGTTTTGTTTAACCCTGGTTGATAGCGAAAGCTTCACTGCCCTGGCTAGGCCCATTGTCGAGCTGTATCCGAAGTGTGGTTTCGCGGTGATATACAGACATGTTTGCAATGAATACAGTGTTTATTCATCATGTTTAAGCTTATGAAGACACTGCAGTGATCAGTAAAGTAGTGAGACTTCGTTGCAACTCGCTGCCGGGCCCAACTCTACTCGGGCAACGGCGGCAATGTCTCATTTCAGGGCTCCGTAAAGGCCTTAATATAGTCCGACGTAGAGTGAACGCGCGCACACGTTATGTCACGTTGGCGAGAACAGCAGCGGCTATAGTTCGACCGATTGTTCGACGTACTGGCGCCGCCAACGTAACCGGACGCGCGGCCAATGCGCTCCGACGCGCCTTGCGTCTGATGACGCTCGCTCGCACGCACGCAAATACACGAGCACAATCGTATGGACGCGCGCGCGCGCGCGCGCTCGCACGCACGCACACACACACACACACACACACACACACACACACACACACACACACACACACACACACACACACACACACACACACACACACACACACACACACACACACACACACACGCACACCGATTAGGTCGGACTATAAACATGCCCTAATGCTCTCTAGTGGTTTGAACTCTAGCTCTAAAGGTGAAAACTGCTGAGTCACCGACGGCTGCCCGAGGTAGTGTAATGAAGCTTTCGCTTCAAAAGTAACTGATTATTCCTACAATAATTAAATTCTTAAACATTTTTCCACTAGCAATACGAGATTGGAATCAACTGCACCCATATATCACAAATACATCATTTTCTGAACTCTCTAGTGCAATTGAAGGTACTAGGACTAAGGTTGTCCTAACCACATGTTCTCCACGTCCCCCCTTCACCTGAATCACTGTTTTATTTCATTTCATTACCTTAAGGACAGCTCTGGGGGTTGTTAAATAAGGGGGGACATACAAAGGAAAAGATTTTTGACAAAGGTAACCACATGTTAATTTCGCGACAGGTAGTCTGTAACAATTTGAAGAAATAGTGTCGGGCAGGTCTAGCGGCAATTCTGTGGGAAAGATCACTCCAATCGGATGTTGCGCGTGTAAAAAAGTTGTCGCAGTTTCACCTGAAAGGCGAAGCATCAATTGCGATAGCAAATTTGTAGAGAGCTATACAGAGTAATGATAGTAGCTTTATCAGCTGTATAAACTTGGACATGCAGCAGCACCGGCAACAAGCAGAACTGTTGTCGACGCCGTCGGCGTTTTGCCCGCGTTCGCACAAAATGCGTGCGGTGTTGGTGACTGTTGCCGGAGCCTCTGATATAAATAGGCACTTGGTGCCGCAGCTGAACGTCGCCTCCCTTCCTTTGTCCTCCCCCCTCGGCCTTTCGCGCGTCGGAAGAAGGCGCGTTTCCTCTACATATATGGTGATTGTAAAGGAGGAAAGAGACGCCTACTTCTGCAGCCCTTAAGGGAGCACGGCGCAGAACGCGCGTTTGTTCTTCGCCGTGCGTTCACTCCCCGTGAAAGCGCGCGTCCCTCGCGCCCTTTCACTCGCACACACAGCGTTCGATTGGCGCTGAGCCGTGTTCCCTCAAGGGCTGCAGAAGATAGCGCCAACCTTTCCCTTTCCCTCAAGAACCACTTATCATCGGCGCGCGGCGACGATTTCATCTCCATTGACGTCATAAGGAACCTCACGGCAACGGCGACGGCGACGCCGACGGCAGAAATCTGCTTTGGAGTGTCCATATAATTGCTATCGCAATAAAAAGGAGGCGGAGAATGTAGCAGTGCGGTTGCGTGGCCGGGCGACTGGAAGGGCATGGCCGGTACTATGGGATATGCGGGCTGTTCGGATGATAAAGCTTGGACGGTCACGGGTCCTGTAATAAATCTTGTGGAACAGGGTTAGAGATGCGATGCGACTGTTGGTCGCTTACTCGGGGAACTGTTTTTATTGTTTATTATTGAGTAACTTAATATTTTTTGCACAATTCTTTCCCTCTTTTGTTCCTTTTAAATACTTTATGCAATGGGTGATCGCTGTGTTTAATTTTTAAATTCACTTAAGGTGGCGGTCCCACTCCGGCGGCACGAGCCCCCCGTTTTCAGTACTTTTGGAGCAACCGTGGCGGCTCTTCTATTCAGGATATTAAGTTGTCGCATAAACCATAAAAAGCCTAATCTTGTAGATTCCAACTATATATAATATAAAGAAATTGATTAATGTGATTTAGAAATAAATGTTGAGGAACGAGCATGAGATACATGGTTTTTGCGAACTGTGTCTCAGTTGTGACCATATTTAGAAGAAACTACCGCACTTACTGCATTGCGGCTTGCTCTGTAGCTTTAGGAAATATTTATCTAGTTTCTAGACGTAGCAAAATAATTTTGAATTTCTACTTTTTCGATAATTTGCTTTTGAAAATTGCCAAATATTGCGATCTTCTGTTGTAAACAGCCCGGCAACTACATGCTCAAGGATGCTATATTTTGGATAAAGTAGAGTTAAAGGAGTTTACATTTAGGACGCAAAATTTCATTTATGCAACTTTATTAGTGCGGAGAGTTTTGACATTAGGCGACAATGTGCGACACGGTCAAAAGCCTTCAAGAAATCAAGTGAAAAAGCAATCAATTTTAAGTTAGAATTCTAGTTATAGTATTGATCTGTTGTATATTCAAGTAATTGTGTCTCGCATGAGAGGCCCTTCCTATACAAAACCATGCTGATTATAAAAAAAAAGGAATTTGTTAGTCTCAAGGTGTCTGTAAACCTGCAATAATATATTCGAGCAATTTGCGGGAAATGCTTGTAAAGGAGTTGGGGCGACACTCTTTACCGGAGTTTCTGTTGCGATTTTTAAATAACGGTATAACTTTTGCCATCTCCCAGTCTGTGGGAAGGTGACCAACCGCAAGTGAATGTCTGAGTAGGTGAACGAGAATTTTGCTTGATACTGACACGGTATTCTTTCAAATCTGTGAGGTTATACCATCTACGCCACATGAAGAAGACATCTTAAGCTTATGTATGAGAGAATAAAAGCTCTCCAAAGAGATTTTAATAGGTTCCATGTATTGGTAGCTGAACTCTGAAACACAAAGTATTTTTTGAAGTGTCCTCCTGTGTAAACACAGAGCTAAAGAATGAATTAAAAGCCGATGAACATTCGCTGTCTGGAACAGGAATATTGCTGCTGTTTTGTAGGGACACCTGATCGGAACCGTTGTTAGGCTTTATTGTTTTCGATAACTTGGCTGGAATATCTTTGAGTAGCTCAGGAAGATCAATAGGAAAATATTTCTCCTTAACTTCGCTAAAGATGAGCAGTGCGATTTAAGATGAGCTTTGTAATTCCGCCAATGCAGCTGATGTACGAGCTCTCTTATCAATAATATACAACAGTTTTTTTATTATTTCTCATGCGCTGGAGCATTTTAGAAAACCAAGGCTTTAACTTATCATTTGTTATATTTACGAGCGGAAGATACTTGTCCAAATAAGTGATATAGTTACGCAAAAAAAATGAACGTGCTTCGCAAGAATTTGTTCAAAGACGGTATTAATAACCGTAAGGACAGACATGGGACAATTGCAAGATGGGTCAGACTTATCCCCGCCTTTGACGTTCTTTAGCTATTTTTCAGGTTGAAGGATAAATTGTGGTCAGGCATGAGTAATTAAATAATCGGAGCGGCATTGAACCTAGAATATCAATATTTTCCGTGATTACCCGAACAATGATTCTATCAGAGCCTGTTTCTTTCCGATAGATGGTCTACCAGCATAGCTATTTCGAACACAACCATGTCGTGCATAACAAATTAATTTTCGACAGTGCAGTGGAGGGTATGTAGACGGGTTACGATGGGAAAGCACCGATGCAAGAGTAGGGCCTATGTTTGTGAATTACATATTGAAGTTTTCAACGGTAGTTTCTTTTACATCATCTGGAAGAATATTCTGTTGCGCTGGTTTGGCAATAACTTCATTAACAATCTGCCATACCTTCCTGATGTTGCGTGAATCTTGTTCAAGTACCCTTTGCATACATACACTGCGCTACGTGCATACCTCTGTACAATGCTGTAGAATAAAGTTAAATTGCGTACACATCTGGAGGTAACGTCCTTAGCCATGTTGGCAAAAGCAAAGGTGCCAAGCATATGCGTCAGGACCTCCCGTCAAACACTGTATAATGTGACGTCTCGGTTGGGACGACATTTATTAGGCCCGGGAGCTCGTCAGCGAACAAGCGCAGTACACATAGGCGATGATGATGATCACATATACAGGAGACGAGGAGGATAGGTAAAATTGTGAGGATGATGATGATAACATACAGATGAGGAAGATGTGCGTAATACACGCCCACAATAGTGCCTTCTCGAAAGCGATCTTCAGTAGTGACAGATTTCTCTCATAAGTAAAATAAAGGTGCTTGATGTAAGCAGAAAGTTCAATTTACCCTTAGCTTAGTTTTTGTTGTCTATTCCCTATAAAAACCGGATGAAGATTCTTTCGGACCTCAATAACTTTTACTACCTACCTACCTATTCCTTGCCACAGCTGCCAGGAAATGGCAAAATGGTCCCATCCCCAAATGTGCACACTCTGACTGAAGGGGATATTTAGCGTTAATAAATGTGTGCTGTTGAAAAGTATCAGAAGCAATTGAAAGCTTATTCTCGCACAAAATATGATTTATCATCATGGCAGGTATTCCGCCTGCTCGTATCGCAATACGAGAAGGCAGCAACTGCGATAGCAACAAGGACACTCCAAGAGCATTTCTGCCGTCGTCGTCGTCGCCGTGATGTTTCGTATAAAGTCCAAGGGTCATAACACCGTTGCCGCATGCGGTATGCTGTATGTCCCAGTGAAAGCGCGCGAGGGGAGTCGGCGATCGCGGCTCAATCTGGCGCGCTTAAGAGAGGGAAGCTGACAGGAAACGCGCTGTCTTCCATCGTGCGAAAGGCGTCGGCTGGGATGGGATGTGAGGGAGAGATGGAGGGGCGGCCTTGTTCTCTGACAGCGAGTGCGCATTTCGCGACTGTGCGCATGGGGCACGCAGTAGTTCTCGAGCGCGCAGGGAGGGAGGCAGCGCGGGAGGGACAGGGGCGGCGGTTCACTCCGGCGCCCACTGCGTATTTAGTAAGGCCGCGCGTGCTCGCGCGCGCCCTATATTGAAATCAATCTGCAGGCGGCTCATGCCTATATGCGTGCGGTGTTCTCGTCGCTCAATTTGCGTTGGAGCGATACACAGCACGAAGGTCACTTCGCTCGCCGCTGCTGCCGTGCTTCCTGACGCCATCGTTTTGACAGCGAGTGTCCGCACCCATCAAGTGTTCTCATTTGCCTGTGCCCGCTGAGACCATGCTTGTTAATTTTTTTAGCAAGCGGATACTTCCAAGTTTATACGGCCGATAAAACTACTACGCTTACTTCGTATAGCTGTCTACTAATTTACTATCAAAATCGATGCTTCGCCTTTCGGGTGAAATTGCGGCTCTTTTTCTAACCTGATGACCTTTACTCCAGCTACAGCAGCAATCTAGACTTGCTGCGCTTATAAAATTTATCACCAATTTTCTCTTTTCCTCGAAATAGTTTTATGTTGCGCTTTCACAGCGGTGGCCGCGCCTCATTTTGCTAACGCCATGGCTCCACGTCCAGTCTGTTACAATGCGTTGCATTTCATCCGCCGCTCACACACCCAAGTTCAAGTTTACTGTTTGTTATGGCATGTGGTGAGCCTGAAGCGGAACCTCCCTGACGATAAGGAAGAAGACGACTGAGACTGCGGCTGGGGGCACAGAGGAAGAAGAAGTTTATTAAAATGGCGGACTAAACAGACCGTTTCATTATTGCTTTCTTACATTGCATGTATAAAAAGCGGCCTGACATATTATATACAGCATCAGGAGTTCCCAGAGTAAGAAACTGACAGGGGGACCTGCTATCATTAGTAGCTACATATGAGTATTAGAGCAGCATGAAGAGGGCGAACGAACAAATAAAAAAATGCGTCCAAAATAGAATTCGTGGGGAACAAGCTATAATAGAAAACAATTAGATATGTATTAAAACCGCGCTATACGATAATATCACAATAAATGATCAAACGCAGTATTATCAAAACGAAGGCTGTCTAATGATATTTCACGATGAAGCAGACGAAGTATAATGAGTGACAACTTGTGATAAAACAACTGTGGAATGGGTAAAATGCGAAGATGTTGATAGATAGGTAAAGAATGGGAACGAAATAAGCTAAAGTCATTAATTTTATTGCCTGATTTTGAAGACGTTTAAATGGTTTGAGATGAATGGCATATGTATTACCCCATGAAGATAAACAGTATGATAAATGACTATTAATATAAGCATAATAACGAGCTAATCACATGAGGTAGGAAGAATGCACGTGTTTTAATGATAATGCGGATGCCAAATGAAACCTTTTTTAATAACGAGTTGGCATGGCTATTGAAATTACGGTGTTTGTCCAGAGTAACACCCAGGAATTTAGCACTATCAGATGTGGGTATAACATCATTATATAACGAGACAGTTATTGAAGAAGAAATTGCAGTTTGTTGGTTATGAAATAGTACAAACGTTGTTTTTGAAGGATTAACTTGAAGTTGCTTATCTGTGCACCGGGAATACACATTTTTAGATTGGTGTTAAGTGTGTCTTGAAGCGCGGTAAGCGATTTCTGTGATGAGTAAATGGTCGTGTCATCAGCATTTACAAGTGGTTACAACAGTTACAAGTGGTAAGTATATTAAGTAGATCATTTAGAAATAATGAGAACAACAATGGACCTAGGATAGAGCCTTGGGGAACGCCACAGTTAATTAATTTAGTAGAAGAGTACTGGCCATTAAGATACACTACTTGAAGCCTGTTAGACAAGTAGCTACGAATAAGATTTAAAGGTGGGCCTGTAATACCGAAAGATTCGAGCTTATACAGAAGAATAGAATGATCTAGAGTGTCACATGCTTTTGTCAGATCGATGAATATGGCTCCTGCAACAAAACCTTCGTGAATAAATCATTTATTTTATGCGTGAAGTTAATTAATGCCAATTCCGTCAAATAACCCTGCCTAAAACCAAACTGGAATTGAGAAAGAAGGTGAAATTTATTTAAATAGTGCATTAGACGAGTGTAAATAGGTTTTTCAATGGCCTTAGTAAAAAAAACGGCAATATGCAAATTGGGCAGTAGTTATTAATTATTTCACGAGAACGCTTTTTGAACACAGGGATTAAGTTACGACGTTTCAGCAAATCAGGAAATATACCGGTTCTAAAAAATTTGTTAACGATATCTGCAAAAACAAATGATATGTTTACCACAACCTGTTTTAATCCAGAAGGATGGATAAAATCTAGACGAGGTCCAGTAACTTTAAGAGAAGAAATTACCTTTAAAACTTCTTCGGAAGGAACCGGTCGGAGGAAAATGACTGAGGGCTGCGTGAGAGGTGGCGTGGAACACTAGGCGATAGCGTATTATGGCAAGCGGCAAAATGATCACTAAAAGCATTTGACATGTCAGCCTTGTTTGTGCATTCCACATTGTTGTAAATTATTTTTAATGCCCGTGTTAGACTCTGTAATATTAAGAAATTCTTTAGTGAACTCCCAATTACGCCTGGTATTCGTTCCGTTCTGAATTATCCGTCTTTCATAATAGTCCGCTTTGCGCGTTTAAGGATACCAGAAAGGATATTGCTATAATTCTTAAATTTAGTTCGCAAAGCTGTGTTGAAAGGCTGCAATTTCACCTTTTCGTGAAGATTATTCTTTTTTATTATAGAGCGTAGCAACGCATTTGTAATCCATGGATTTCTGGAAGACGAGAATCTATGCTTAAAGGACGCATGAGTTGTACACTCACTGATATAGTTTGTTATTGTTGATAAAAATATCTAATACGCCCTCTCAGGACAGTTTTCTTGCAAAACGCTGTTCCAACAAGTGCCTTGCACCTTCTGTACAAATAAAGCTTCATTGAAAGTACTTTTGGGATATTGGTGAGACTGCGTACGCTTTGCGACACCCAGAAAGAACAGAGGATAGTGGTCAGTAATAGAATAATCTATTACGGCAGTGGTATAATGAGAAGATGACGAGGAAAAATATATGATCTATCAATGTGCAAGAACCAGAAGTGTCGCATCTGGTTGGAACATCGACCAAGGAAGAGAAATCATAGCTAAATAAGCAGTTGGTATAATCAGCGCATGACTGACAGTTGGGATTAAGTATGTTTATGTTAATGTCACCACAAATGATGATGTTCTTATTTTCATTGGTTAAGACTGAGTATTTCTTCTACCTGTGAACAAAAGTCCGAATACGACGATGATGGGGAACGATAAATGAATGCCAGGATTTTATTCCGGTTATTGAGTGACAGGACATTCCGGTCGAACTCCAGCCAGACAGACTCGCACAACAAATTGCGGAACGAAAGATCATGACGACGAGTGTACGCAATCGACGAATTAACAAAAACGGCAGACCCGCCACTTCGCTGAACCCCGCGGTAACTATCATCATCAGCAGCAGCAGCAGCAGCAGCAGCAGCAGCTTATATTTATGTCCACTGCAGGACGAAGGCCTCTCCCTGCGATCTCTTGCGCTTGAGAATTTCCTAACTTCATCATCCCACTTGGATTTCAGCCGTCCTCGACTGCGCTTGCCTTCTGTTGGTATCCATTCTGTAACCCTAATGGTAACCCTAATGTTCCATCCTACGCACTACATGGCCTGCCCAGCTCCATTTCTTCCGCTTAATGTCAACTAGAATATCCGCTACCCTCGTTTGTCCTCTGATCCACACCGCTCTCTTCCTGTCTCTTAACGTTACTACTAAGATTTTTCGTTCCATCGCTCTTTGTGCAGTCCTTAAATTGTTCTCGAGCTTCTTTGTTAACCTCCAAGTTTCTGCCCCATATGTTAGCACCGGTGCAATGCAATGATTGTACACTTTTCCTTTCAAGGACAGTGGTAAGCTCCCAGTCAGGATTTGGCAATGCCTGCCGTATGCACTCCAGCCCAATTTTGTTTTTCTGTAAATTTCTTTCTGATGATCAAGGTCCCCTGTGAGTAATTGACCTAGGTAAACGTACTCCTTTACAGACTCTAGAGGCTGATTGGCGGTGCCGAATTCTTGTTCCCTTGCCTCCAGAGAAGACATGGGCAGGTGCACAGCTTACCTCACGGTTGCAATGCCGAGCCCGCTGTTCAAGCGTCTTTTCGATGGTCGTGGCTTCGGATCGTAACTCGTCTACCGTGCGCGGTGGGTTGCGGATGAGCACTGCGAAGAGATCTTGCTTTACCCCCGGCACGAGATGGTGCAGCCTCTTATCTTTACTCATGCTGGGATGATCGCGCGTAAACAGGTGGGACATGTCCTCGATGTACGTTCTCGTTTGTGAGCTGGTTCCTAGCTTGAAGTGCAATTTCCGCCTTTTCTTTACGATCCGTGCTGGCGTATGTAGCTAGCAGTTGTGTCCCAAGAGGACAAAGACGGTTCGTGGTTTTCATACCACGTTTTTGCGAAGTCCTCCAAAGCGAAATACACGTTACGGAGCTTCTGTCTCTCATCCCATTCATTAAAGCTCGCCACTCTCTGGCACAGTTCCAACCAGTCTTCCACGTCTTCGAACGAGTCGCCATGGAATGTTGGCGGCTTGCGGGCTTGGCTTACGACCAGCTGTGTTGGTGTTACCTGGCTAGTCACAGTGGCGTCCGCGGGTCGTTTACCCGCGGCTACCGGTGCGTGTAAACGACCCGTCGTAGAGAGGGGGTTGCCGTGATTGCTCGCGACCCGCGATTGCTGAAACCCACGCCAACTTTCCACCACCGTTTGTGTGGTGCCCAGGTCACGCGTGATTATAGGGTAACGAGAGTGCCGGGGCACTACCTCGCGAACTCCATAACCGAGCAGCTGCGGGTGGTCCCTCCGCGTCGCCCGCGAATAATATCCAATGCAGCACTACATAAATTCTGGAAAACCATCGTTTGGAGTGTGAAAAATATCAGATGCCTGACAACCCCCTCTGGGGTAAGAGGCTGTCTCACGATCTTATAAAGATACAGGTAGACGTTTATCTGCATTTGCTAAATCTGCGCGCAATACATCCGAGGCTATACCAAAATTTGTGTCCGTGGTGCGGAGGTAGTGTCACACTCCATCACATTGCGTGGGGCTGTGAGAGGAAACAAAGAAGGCTAGGTCTAGGAGAACTATTAACCACCATTATGGAGCAATGGGAGGTACAGCTCGCCAGCTCGGGCCCAGTGGTGCAAATGGCCCTTCTGAACAAAGTGCGACGGGCAGCCGAGGCTAGTGGAGCCCTACACATAAGGCCCCTACCAATAGGACCTACAAGACCAGCTTATTCCCTCAATAAACTTTTTCATTGTCATCATCGTCTGCGTGCTGCTGCCTGTGCTTTGCACGCTCCTGCAGCTCAACGCCGGGGCGTGCAGACGCGGTGCTGTGAAAACAGGAGGCCAAGGCGAAGTGACAACGCCTTCAAAACTCTGCAGTTCAAAAGCGCGAAGCGGACGCACTTTTGATGCCCGCCGTGAGCATGCCGCAGTGCATGAACGCGAGGCCGACACAATGCGACAGGAGGAACGCCGTTGGTGCTCGATGGCGACGGACGCTCTCTGCATCGGCTCTGTCAATGATCTCCGATTATTGCGGCCCTTCACGTCATCGTCCCAAAATTCTGGACTCATAGTCACTACCAAGCTCCCAGATCTACCCGTGTACCACCCATGTCCAGGTGGGCCCATTTTTCAACCACTTCTGCGTGTTTGACCTCCACGCCTGCTCGCCACCGAGTTCCGTTATAGGCCTAGCTCCGCATCGCCCGGGTTTTCCCGGCGTGATGGCGGACGCCACCATGGTTATGGGCTATGACCCGAGCTCACTTCGTTCTTGTCGTGACGATAGAGACCACCTCCTTGGACCAAGCCATGCCCTCGGAGCACGAGTATTTAGCCAACACGGTGAAACTCTGGCAACGGAAGCAATTCCAGGCCGCGGCTCCGGCCAAAGGCAAAGGGGCGCGCCGCCACCCTGCCACAGGTGGCTGCCTCCGGCTTGTCTACGCGCCGCGCTTCACATGGCACGCGCACCGCACCTCCTTCCTCGCCGAGGCGTCAAAGCAAAAGGCGCCCCCGCCATATTCCTGGTCTCTCCCGTGACGACTGCATCGTCGTGCTGAAGCCTCGCGCTCCTTTTGAGCTCAAGTCGGCGGCCCGGCCCTCCCGTCCGATCGTGCCGGCGACGCGATTTGTGCATACCAGGGAGAACACTCGTCCACCTCTTTCCTCGTGTGGCCAGTGTGGGACCAAAACGTTCTTGTCTGCAGTGTCACCTCGTTACGTATGGTGCAGCGCCTACTTAGGGATATCTAGTTGCCGGTGGGAGACGAGCTAGCAGCTCCCTTTCCGGGGCCATGTCAAGGCGTCCGGGGAAATCTGCCGGGGTGTCATCACCATCAACCCAGCTGAAACCTCACAGCGCATAAAATCAGAACCGCTATCCAAGCGGTCCGCAAACTCGGTGACTCTACTGCAGCGGTGGTGAGCTTCGAGAGCACGAAGCTCCCCTGCTTCATTTTCTACCACAGTGTCGTGGCCTACGTTCGCCCGTACAAGAAGACAATCCCGGCATGTTCCCTCTGCGGCACCATTGGGCATCGACCCTCGGCCTGACCACGACCCACTCCCGGTCGCTGTACCTGCTGTGGCACTCAAGAACAATTGACTCCGGAAGACCCAGCTCAACACGAATGTAACTCGACCTGCCTTCTCTGCTCCGGCCCGCATGAAACCGACGCTCGGGGATGCCCAGGGAAACATCGGAAACGTACGCCACCATCAACCCCGAAGCCGCCTGCACCCCCGTCACCGGGCACGCAAGCAGCTTCCCAACCCAAGCCTCGATCACATCTCCAGACCCTGGCGACCCTACCGCCAACCACCTCAGTGCACTACCTGCCGCTTGTCGTGGCACCACCTCAGGTAAGCAGTTGGGCAGGGATTACTGCTTCTCAGCCTCTCCCTCCCTTCCTCCCCCGTCCTTATCCAGAGCTCTCCGCTCTACGAAAACAGAACGCTCATCTTCAGTGAAAAATCGCATCTCTCACTAAGTAGGTGGCAACTGTCCAACTGCAACAACAGAAACCGGCAGGACCCCCCACTACCGCCCCAGTTGTTCAACTCGTCGACCCTAAGCCTAGCCCTTGCGCTACGCCCACCCCGAGTACTCCCCGCCGCTCCCCCGGCTTCGTCCAAGGCCAGCCACGGGGCACCTCAGAGCCCTCTTCCTATAGACCACGCCCTGACGCTCGAGGACCGTATTACTCGTCTGGAAGATGTAGTCCTCTACCAAATTTCCACCATTAACACATTGTAGCTGAGGTGGTTCAGGCGGTTCAGGCCTAGAGCGCTCTAACGTACAATTATTCCAAACTGTTTTCATTCCAAATCCACGATCGCCGCTCGCTGATTGGCTCATATTTCTCAGGCCGCGCCCACTTTGCCGGTCTGTCAAGCGACGTCACGAAACCGCAAGAACCGACACGTCATAGTGACGCTTACGCACTACTTATGCTAAATTATGCCGATCAAAACAGGAAATTTCGTGGTATAACCAGCGAGTGCCCCATTCCGTTTGCAAAAAAAGTGGCGCCGTTTTTGCTGGTGTTGGCGGCGGCGGATCGTCAGCTCGGGTGGAGGCGCGGAAGGAGGGAGGCCGAGGACGCATTTGACATGCTAGACGACCTGTTTCGGCAGCACTTTCTTCTGAGGAAGGAAACTCTGCGGTGGCTGTGTGATGAAGTGGCGGAGGAGCTCAGAGGCATGCGATCAACAGCACAGTTGGTAAAGCGACAAGTGTTGTGCGCGTTGCGTTTGCTCGCGATGGGCAGCTTTCAGGGATCCGAAGGAAGCGAGGAGACGATTGGCAAGACGCAGCATGCGGTCAGCAAGTGCGTGCGACGCGTGGCGAAGGCAATCGTCCACGCCGGCACCCACAACAAGTAGGTCCACTTCCCGAGGACGTCGGAGGAAAAGACGGCCGTGAAAGAAAGGTTCCTTCGACGCGGTGCCATTCCCGGCGTCATCGGCTGCGTGGACGGCAGCCTTATTGCCATCATCGCACCGAATGGCGACAACAAGGCGGCATACATGTGCCGCCTTTGTATCGTAATAGTTGTCTAATTTGACCTTCATAGCATCGCGTGGCTGTTGCTGTGCACGCTTTCGTCAGATTTGCGACGCAGGCATGCGGATTCTGGCTGTCGACGCTCAGCGACCGGGGTCGCATCACGACGCATTCGTCTGGAGAACGACGTGGTTGCGTCGTCGGTTCCAGTAGGTACACATTGCCAAGGCCGGCGAGGACCTCCTCGGAGAGCAGAGGGAAAAATTCATACAGATGCCTAGCAGCACACAATAAAGTGTGCTCCCGCCATAAGAGAATGTTGGAAGCCCTAACCAGTTACAATATAGTAGCCGTGTTAAGTATTGGTGACATAGGCGGGATGGTAAATTTTTAATGAGTATCTGCGCCAAGCAAAATGTCATTTAACTGCTCTATTGCAAGCAAATTTTTATTAGGTGTGTACATTATGAAGCACAGAACGTTTGTGTTGCCACATTGTTTTTTACACTGATATTCATTCGAGAATGCAGACCACAACTCGCCCAAACGGCCACCTTGCTGGATGGGATTAATGTAAATTTTAGTATTTACCACCAGCTATTGCTATCTGTGATGATGAGAGCAGCATCAAGTGCTCAGTCTGTACATTATTTTATTACAGCCTCTATGTAGTAGGTGTATGTTACATGACTCATGCTTCACTAGCTCAACCATGCGCATTTGATTTGATACCATTTTTGTGCTCATGCAGGTGACAGCGGCTACCCCCTGGAACCATGGCTCCTGACTCCGGTCCCAGGCCATCCTCCCGCTCACATTGCAGAAGACAGGTAAAACACTGCACACGCTTCCATGCGGTCCGTAGTGGAGCGCTGCGTTGGAAGAGCCGCTTCCGCTGCCTTCAGAGGTACCGTACCCTCCGCTATAACCCAGACCGCGCAGCTAACCATCGTTGCAGCTTGTGACAATTTGTGTCTTATGAAGGTGACTTCATGATGAGAGGAGGAGGAGGAGGAGCAGCAGCAGCAGCAGCGGCAGCAGCGGCAGCAGCGGCGGCAGCAGCAGCAGCAGCGGCGGCGGCTGCAGCAGCAGCAGCAGCAGCAGCAGCAGCAGTGACGATGCAAACGGTGGCCCCCTTCCACAGGGAGTTCCCCGAGCAAGGGCAGCACGCATAATGTATGTGAAAGGATGTGCTGCCCGGTACAATGTAGTTCGATTATTTGGAACCACACAGCAGCAGCACCAGCACTACCTGCGAAGGATGCGAAGGCGGCTGCGTCGGCAGCAGCACCGACAGCAGCAGTAAACTTGCCTGCAGTGTAAGGCACATATGCCTAATTAAAAGAAGGAACCACGAGAAGGCGTATTCGCAATTAGTGGATAGTGTGCTGTTTTTTTATTGAATCTGCTAAATTACCACCATTGCTTTCACGTAGCCTGTACCAATGAGCTGTCACTACTGGCGATGATTGCAGTCGTTCCACTGCGTCACTACATGAGCCTTTCACTTAGTAGCTGTGGATAGAGAACGTTGTGGTCATTAGCAGAATGTCGTAGCCACTTCTCTAGGCAGCAGGAGTTTGCCGGTTTATTTGCTGCTGCTGCTGCTGCTGTTGCTACTGTCACCTTGATGCATTTATCTACTGCCATTACCACCACTGTCACCGCCATCTGCACTGTGCATGGGAGGATATTGGACTTGGTCTCCTCGCTTCCTGCTTGGGCTGCAGCAAAGCACAACACTTTTCGCTCCACTATATGCACTGTTCTCACACACCTTGCAGGCCCTGCACAGCTTTGCCACAAAGCCTCCGCACCATTCCTTTTCAACTGGCCAAGTCGTGCTGACACAGATCGCCTGGCATGTCAACCACATGATGCTCCCACGGATGTGCATTCATTTGTAAATAGTTGTATAATTCTACATATATTTGCAAATAGTCGTATATATATATATATATATATATATATATATATATATATATATTTGTAAATAGTCATATATTACATATATTTGTAAACAGACATATCAAGTGCCAGTGATGTTCTTGAAAATCGTTTCTTCAATTCCCCACAGTAAATGAAAAATTTCACCACATCTTCAGTGTCATGTTTATTCAAAGTGAATAACAGTCATCATGATATAAATCAATGTACACAGGGTAAGATTTCACGGTGCCAAACTAACAGTACGGTTTCCACGACATTGGATCTAATCCATTGTAAAAGGCCGCTGGCACACCTTAAATCACAGAAATTTCTGACATTGCAATTTTTTTCTTTGGGCTCATCTACAACCATTCGCGTTCACCCAGCAACTTCACAGCACAAAAGGTGTTGCAAGTCTTGCCTGTTATGCATCCGCCATGCTTGTAGCACAAAATAAATGTTATTTTAAATTACAACTGTCATAACAAGACCACCAGTGGGAAAGTGCAGTCACGCGCTTTTGAAGAACTACAAACGTGAGAGAATAATGTGCAATTTGATAACATTCCGTATAACAATGCCAACAGGAACAGCCTGGCAGTGAATGTTGTAAAATAATGGCCGCATCGATGGCTACGTTGCGTGTATCAAAAATTGTTCTCAACAACAATGGGGACTAGATTGTATTGCTATCACCGATGCGGCCACCTGATATGTCGCAATAAGTATTGCAACTAACACGCACTTGTTGTTAAAATCAATAATAATTGGGCCACTCGTACCTTCCATAGGCCAAAAACATTTGAAATTAGAACCACGACATACAGCCTTAAAATCATAACAGAGGATTTCAATGCCTGTTATCAGAGCATTTGCGTGTGAAACACTGTTGTGGCTAAATCAAAAGTGACCACATAGTCAACGTGTTGCTTGAAAAGCAGCAAATACTTAAATAGAGCAGAAACAGCAAAGTGAAAGCGCACACCTAACCAAAGGAATGAAACATTAAACATACAGTTCACTCACTGCCATTCTCACTGAAACAAACTTTCTCAGCAAGTTAAACTACACATGAAAAATAAATACAATAACTTATGCATTCTGTGAAATACAACATATTAAAAAAGTAACAACATATTAAAAAAATGTAACAGTGCCATCTGTCACCACTACGGCTGAGGCGGCTCACGGAGGCCATGGGCGAGGGCAGCCACGAGCTGGCGCAAGGTGGTTGCAATGAGGGCTGTCGCCTCCCGCAAGCTCCTCATCTCCACCGCCAGCTGCTGCTGCACCGCGCGGGAGGCCCCCCGCTCCTCCACCAGCTGCTGATGACGCTGCAAAAAAAGTGCACTTACTGCAGCTACAGGATACGAAATTAAGTTTTTCGTTTCACAGTGTTTGCAAAGGTTGCACATTCAGCTCAGTTACTCTAGAGGCTAGTGAGAACGTATGCATATGACGTGGGAAGTTGAAGTGCTAACTGTATATGATCTGCTATGTTACAAACACGTTCAAAGACAGAAAATGCTACCGAGCCACCTTTGTCACTAAGAAGTCAATGTCGGTGATAAGCTGAATTGACCTACAAGCGATGAACATGCTGTGGTGGTACATGCAACCATGGAAACTTTGTAACTTGCGAAGTAACAGAATGAGAAATCAGTTTATATACCACCTCACAGAGGATACATAAATACACTAACCAATGAAAACTTGAGCCCAACGAATACAGATGCCACTCATGAATAAGCAGGTTGTAAGTTACATTAACCTGCACACTAATCCCCTCTGAAAAATGGCAACCTGGGCGAGTTGTAAGTACCTGCCTGTTTTGATCAATCAGCATCCGGTGGAAGCTGACGGCCTCCACGTTTGATGCCTCCGCCAGCTGCCCCTGCCTGGCGTATTCAGCTGCTGCCCTGAAGGTCGCACCCTCCAGTGGCTGCTGCTGCCGAGGTGGCCTGCGGGGCTGCTGCTGAGCTGATGCTCCTTAAAAATTAAATGGGCAAAGATGTTAAAAAATTTGTTGTGTCCTTCCCTGTTGAACATTCACAGGTTTATTATCATAGGTGGAAACATAGGAAACTATTCCCGGCAACAAAGTTTAGGCAATATAAACCTTACATTTGGATTAATAAATAAAGCGACACCGCAGCACTAGAAAATGCTGCACCAATATTAATTTCTACACGACAACTTGAACGCTACAGAAGCTGTATTACAAGTGGTATGAATAGTCAAACAGAATATAGTTTCGTCTTGTACAGTCACATTATGGCAGGGACTAGCTGTGTTTCTTTGTAGGTGATTATGTGAAATAAACTTTTTCTGATTAAAAGGTCAGAACAGGCAGTACTTTGTTCTGAAGGCTTCGCATTGCAAGTACTGTTAAAGTACCTTACGTGCAGTGCCACTCGTCCCCAGCTCTGTGCCCACGGACACATGGGGTGATGCTATCGGGAGAGGCACACGGGCGGCCGCGGCCTCCTCCTCACTGGAGCTTGCCTGCTGCAACAACAAAGCATTGTAGACACACTATGTGTGCGCTGCACCCGATGAATGCTATTTCAATACTGTTATTGTTGCTTCAGTTCTATGAACTTTGCCAAGTATATTCAGATTGATTCACTCTGTACAGAACATGCTTGATGCATCATCTGACTTACTCGTGCTTACACATGCTTCATGGAGTAGCGAACCATATAATCAGTCAGAGGACGTTTCTGAACAGCATTGGTTTTGTATGTTATTCCAGTGGGGCCAGATTTGCATTTCTGCAAAGTATGGATACCCTATGCTGGCATGGGTTCTTAATTGAAAGAAAAAGACATAAGCACACAGCAGTAAAACATTCACCAGCTCTGAACAGTGTAACTTACCCAAACCGGCCCACAAAGCAACACAAAACGCTACGCACCTCGGGGTCATCCTCTAAAAAGTCCACCGGCGCGTAGCCTGGGCCGGTCCGACTTAAAACTTCAAAGACGCGGCCCTCCTGCCCACCCAGCTTTCCGCCTCCGGTTTTTCTGCAAAAGCATGAACACAGTGAGCTTACGTACCGAAGTATGTCGCTAGCTGCGTGCTCACCTTTTCTCGGACCCTACTTGAGCGGCAAGTTTTTTTATGTAGATTATCCGCGCCCAATACTGGCGCCAGCGCCTAGCTGTTTTCACAGCCAGCCCTAGCGCGTTAAGCGCGGCAGTTCACTCATGCCAAAGTGTTTTTTTTTTCTGAGCTGCACTCATACTTGGCGAGAGGCGCCACAAGCCTCTCGCCAAGTACGGGTGCTGCTCCATAAACTCGACAAGCAGAGTGGTCTGCGCTGCCGACACGCGGGGTCCTTACGGAGGGGCCACCATTTTTTCTTGCTTTCAATTTTTGGGGTACCGCAGTAAATTAATACAAACAACAAGCCGTACCGTTTCACATATCGTTTCACCATGCGGTTAAAACATAGTGGTTACACTTAATATTTTGTTACATTATCACAACATAATCTCGATTTTTCTGAAACGGAATACACTTGACACACAAACAAAAACCAAATCATTTTGCCCAGTTAACTCCACTTGTTCTACATGTAGGGGAAATTTATCACTGTGCACTTCACCCACATCCGGAGATAGTTACGTCGTTCTTAAAAAAAGAAACGTTTGCTTACCAGTATCTGTTGCGATGTACTGTTTTCCAACCTTCATCGATTCTTGGTTATCCTGTGCGAATAAAAGAAAAAGTAAGAATCCCGCGACCACCGCAGCTGTTCATATGCGACTATCCAGGCACTAAGCACAAGAGACTGATGTTGTTTACTCACCTTGCGCTACGCTTTCACGGTTTCCATGATGTTCGCAGCTTCTGAAATCCTGCTCGGGCGAACGCACATCACAGAGGCCGAGACTCATCTTATCGTGCAGCGTTACGGGCAAAGGTAAACTAAATGCAGGCCACGGCACTGATCAGCGGCTTCTGGGTAGCCGCCATCTTACGTGTGCACAGCAAAATGGCTCGGATGCGGAATCGACGCGTGTGTGGCTATGGGTAAAAAAATTCGCATACTTGCAAATAATTGGAAATTCGCTTCAGCCACTTCCGTCTCAAAAGATTACAAAACAATTTTAATGTCAGTAAAATACATATATCCATTTATAATGCGTTTCTATCTACAATGAAGTTTCGATACGCCCATTTAGGAGTAAAAAACAAGCAAACCGTGCTTCTGGCCAAGATGGAGGCTGCTGATTGGCCAGTTTGAAAAAAGTCGTCGTATCGCACCTCCATACGCATGAACTGCGACGTCATTTTGACGTCAGGAGTTTGGAATCAAAACAATTTGGAATTATTTTACGTTATAGCACTCCTGGGTTCTCACCCAGTTACGCACCACATCATCTCGCTCGTGCTCGGCCTCTACGAGCAGCAGCTCTGCCGCGCGTCGACGCAAAGTTGCCGGATGCTCTTCCCCGGCCCTCAACCCGGCTTTCATCTCCCTTCCTGCACCGCAAGACCAGGGGCAGGACATGAAGTATGACCCATAAAACTTTGGATTTCCATCATAGCTCCTCCTTCATCTAAACCTTCGCGAACTCATCATCTCTATTCGAAATCATACAGCGGAACTCCAGGGGCTTCGGGAACAGGCGAAAGCGCTCGCATCTTCTCCTCTTCCTTCAATTTCGGGGCTCTCTTCCGGCCGTTCTTGCCCTCCAAGCCGGTCCAAACCCTACATTTTCGAGCTACTACTCCTATATACATGGCACGACCACCAGTCGCCTCGTTCACAAATGATATTCGGGTCTTTTGGTTGATCTAGACCTTGACCTTCCTTATGATGACTGCATTATATCCGTTCTTACACACAAGCCCGGGGCCCCATCAAACCATATTCTCAACGTGTACTGTCCCCCGCACCTTCAACGGGTCACTTTCGCGGAACTCTTCTATCGGGCTCTCCATGTGGCGGCTCGGCAACCCCTAGTGGTGGTTGGAGACTTCAACGCTCCTAGCCCCCACGGGGAGTACCTTTATGAAAAGGCTCAGGGCCGCAAGCTTAAGGAGTTTATCTCCACTCTCGGTTTCAAGCTGCTCACCGCCACTGACCCAGCGCATCGCACACGCCTCGGAAATTCAGTGACACGCGATACTTGCCCGGACCTCTCGCTCACAGGAAACATTAGACATGTTACGTGGGAGAACTTTGAAGAAAATCTCGGTAGCGATCATTTCCTGCTTCGGATTGGCTTCACGACGCAGAAAATGCGCCAAATCTGGAGCCCAGCCCTCATCACGGACTGGTGAGCTTTTTGCACCGCGCCTTTCCCCGTGCTCCCATCCCCGCAGGATTAACAGGCATGGGCAGCAGACGCCCTCCATACACAACAATCATACACGCGATGCATTTGCAGCTCCACCTCAGCCCGCGCAGTAGATCCCCACCTCCTCCACCTTTGGGAGGCACGCCACAGCCTTACCCGCCGATGGCGACGATCCAAGCTAAATCGTAAGCTTCGCTCCCGCATAGAGGCGCTTACCGTGGAAGCAACGGACTACTCTGCACAGCTTGCGGACACAAATTGCGTCGATAGCTGTATGAAGGCCGCAGGTAAGATGAGCTCCAAGAGTACGTCGCGGCTCTTTAGGAGCCTTCTGAATCCCTCCACCACTCGCGGGGAAACCCACCGCCAGCTTCGTCGCGCCTAATATGTCTACCAGGGCTCGCCGAGCCAACTCGCGAACGACCTTTGCGACCTCTATCTCTGTCGTACCGTCGACCCCAAGGGCCCGGAGTACGTCTACTCTGGGCTCCCCAACCCCAAACTCGACACCCCCTTCAGGTTTCCCGATCTTCGGGCGGTGCTGGCCAAAATGAAGCGAGGTACAGCCCCAGGGCGGGATGGCATTACGGCTACTCTCCTGGCTAACCTTCCCGACTCAGCATACCTATCGTTCTTACATTTGACCAACAAAGTATGGGAGGGAGAACCCCTTGCCGCGGAATGGACCACTTCGGTGGTCACATTCATTCCCAAACCCGGTAAGCCCATCAGCATTGAGGCATTGCGCCCCATCTCGCTCACCTCCTCTGCGGGCAAACTCATGGAGACCATGGTCCGCGACCGCCTCTCCGCATGCCTGGAGAGGAAAGGTGTCTTTGCTGACCCGATGTTTGGGTTTCGCCCCCAATTCAGCGCGACATCATTGTACCTAATACTACGCGCCACAATGACAAAGCCATTCTGGCCCTGGAACTCCGAGGCGCCTTCGACAATGTCAAAATTAGCAGTGAAATGAGGTTTATGGATGCAGGCGTAGATGTAGACCCCTGAACAAGTAACTCAGCGCGATATAAAAGACAGACACAAGAAAGAGAGAAACAAAGACAAGCGCTACTCACAACTATTTAATGCAAAGGAAGGATTGTGCATACATATATATCCTCTTGTCACGCATGCGCAGAACCAGACAATAAGAAAGGCACGTGTACATTAAAGACGGTTGTGCAAGAAGTCAAATTCGGCATCAAGTAAAGAGATAGACGGCTCACTTACACACCGATCTTTGTTCTGCTTGATAAAGAAGGCCTCCAGTGCAAGACGAGAAGAGGCATTGCCACTCCTGTCCAAAATGGTAGTCTCATAAAATCGAGCGTCACACCCACATGCGGTAACATGGGCCACCAAATGCGCGCCCTCATCCTCCTTTTTGTTTATTTTTTGCGCATGTCCCCTTAACGGTCGTTCACGCAACGTTCAGTTTGGCCGATATACAACTGCCCACAAGGGTGCAAGGGGATGGCATAGACAACCCCTCTGGAGCACTTCACAAAGGGCCTCTCGTGCCAAGTACGGCAGCCCCGCCTGCTCTCACAGCAAATTCGAGAGCGCAGCTTCGAAAGCTTATTGGGCGCAGAAAAAACAAGAGGTATATCGTGACGGTTAGCAACCTTTTTAAGGTTGTGTGACACTTTGTGCATATAGGGTATTACCTCCAGCTTCAACTTCGGTCGTTGGACCTCTGCTCTTGCCCTTCGTGCTCTAAGCTTTACGTTTTGCAACGAAGACTCGGCTATAGCGTTGACGACCACAAAAGGGAAACCAGCTGCCAAAAGGCGACCTACTTGGTTGGCCAAACTAGCCCGCATTTGCTGCTCGCACGATTTTCGCAGGGCTCATTCCAAGCACAGACTGCCTACTGCTCGCTTCACCACCTTAGAATGGGCGGAATCAAAAGGCAGTAATTGTTTCAATGCAGGCGGTGCATTGCAATAATTGCTTCAATGCACGCAACCGTCTTTAATGTACACGTGCCTTTCTTATTGTCTGGTTCTGCGCATGCGTGACAAGAGGATATATATGTATGTACAATCCTTCCTTTGCGTTAAACAGTTGTGAGTAGCGCTTGTCTTAGCGCGATATAAAAGACAGACGCAAGAAAGAGAGAAACAAAGACAAGTAAGTGTGGCCCTTACACGAGTCTATACGTCAGTTATATAGTGACCATATAGATTGTACTAAACATTCACATAAATTAGAATAGCAAGCATAGTGGATAGAGGCACAATAGCAAGCATAGTGAGCACGGACCATGTAAACCTGTAAATACGTCACTGGATGACCTCGAGCAATTGCTTTCACAACGCAAGTATTGTGAAGAACGCCGGCAGCGGGAAGCGAACGGTTCGTACAATCGCGCGATTCACCGCAACTCTGAAAATTAGATTCATGATAATTATCTGCCTATTTTATGTCTGCTGTGAGTGATCTGTGATGATCTCTGTCTCTTAATTCTGCAACACTAGGGGCGCAGAAGGACAGCCCGGCAAGGAAGACAGCGCGCATGCATGAAGTTAGCAGCCATCCCTGGTCGTCCTTTATCATTGCACCCACCACTGATTACCAACAATAAGATATGGCACACCGGCCCCGTAAGCGTCAGCCGCGCACAATCATTCACAGCTACGGCCGGGCTAGAGGAGAAGACGCGTGCTCTCCTTCCCATTCTCGTTTGATTACGTGACCTACAACTAACCCGAATATTGAGCGCGTGGGAATTAATGCCATCAAGCCGCCATCCTGTTCGGCTCACTGTTACGTGCTTTGTTCCCGCACCCACAAGGTATGGGTCGCTCATGTATATGGCTTTTGGATTTATTACGGAACACCACGGCGACGACAACTGCGACAATTTGCCTGAAGTGTCGATTTAATTGCGTTCGCCATCAAGCTAGAAATTGAAAAGTGTGAGCGGAGAGTATAAATATATGGGTAGGTTGCGGAAAGCTGATCGCCCCCCCCCCCCCTACCCCCACGGCAAAACGAAAACTTTCCGCCTATGGTGTGTTAGGTGAAAAACATCAATATTCCTCCAATTTGTGCCGCACATATCCCGCAGCTAGTAGTTATATATCGAGTGGGGTGGCTGCTGCACGACCATTCACTGAAGACATTGTAACTGTGAAACCAATGCGGAACCTGTTTCTTGTCGGCTATTTGGCTGCTTGGCCAGGTATCAGCTGCCATTGGGTGTGGTCGTTTTCTTAATACTCCGTTTTAATCCGTACCTTACACTGGTTGAACATTGCCTTTCTCCATAACTTCCATCTCGGCTTTTTGACGGCGTTTCTAAAACGTGTTTCGAAACGGAGCTTGAAAATGGTAGGCTTGCTCTTGGTAGTGCTCCAGTTAGTAGTGTAACTGAACTGGTGGGGAAAACCCGAACTCAACGAACTCAAGGCTCGGCTTGCCTAGGTATACATCCTCGACGCAAATCAGACCACCATAGCGCAAGACCACTCGATTACTACGTACCAGGCCATCGACGCCCTAATAATGAATAGTCGACGTGTTTTGCGTTACCTTCGCATCACATTACCCGCAGCAAGGTCCATGCAACATTCAGCCGTACTGTTGATATGCACCGTGGCCCGTTGCCAATTCACGTCATACATTCACTATTATGTGGACTCAGGAGCAAGGAGAGGCACATATGTAAAAAATGGAGGACAAACAAATATAATTCTACGTATTTGACAATTTGTGCATGTAATGTGGATCTGTTGGCGCTTATTGGATATGTCATAATAAATCATATAGTATATAAGTGGTATAGTCATATATGATACATGTTTGCAGCATAACTGTTTACTTGTATTTGCTTCAAGTGTGTCATATAATTTCTTGAATATTTTGGGCAACTGACAAACAGGCGTAATTATGACTTTTATAGAAAGTGCATAACCGCCCCGTACACACATTGATATATTGGTCTCGTGCGCTACCGATGGCGGCGCTGCGAACTGCGCTCCCGTGACGTCAGAGAGCGGACTCACCTTTGCCGTCTGCTGCACTCGGGCTAGAATGTTTTCATTTTTATGCGTTTGATCGCGCTGTGACTGGACTGTGTTCTCGAGTATCAAGGCGCTCTCCAATTGCCATCTGTATTTTTGTAGTATGATGATGATTTTTGTAGTGTTATTTTATTATTCCTAGCGTTATAAGGACAACAAACCTAACATACTAAATTATCTTCCATATAACCGCCCGATGTGATCACCCAGTGGCTCCGGCGTTGCGCTGCTTAGCCAGAGGTCGCTGATTCGACCTCTTCCGTGGCGGCAGCATTTATACGGGAGTTAGATTTTATTTTCCGCAACAAATTGCGCTTTCTTAGCATTTTTTTTTGCCTGTACCACACGTCCAAATCAAAGGGAAAGAATAGACTGTTCGCTTTCACGGTTACTTGATGAGCCTATTTCTTGATCAGAATCATAATCCGTGTTGTGATAATAAGATTATTTTTCAAGAAAAAGCTTTTATAGCGCAACTGAAAAAAAAAAACTTGGAGCCTTTTGCCGAATTGAACCAGGTTTTTCCTAGCATGGCGTGCTGCAAGGCAGAGCTCTTCGCTCATTGTCACTGAACGTTCTTTGAACTCAGAATGTTGCAGAAGGATTTGTTCCTGTGTTTTATACACGGCGAACTTAACGATCAAGGGGCGGTTCTTCAAAGCGCTAAAACGTTCTATCCTGTGTGCTTTTGCAATGTTGTCACTGGTTCTACTAAAATTCAGCGTGTCACTAATGATTTCTATTACTTTTTTCTGAGACTGCGAGGCGTTCTGTGAGGCGACGTCCTGTATTTCGTGGAATACAAGATCGTCACTGCGGGAGTTTTCTTTCGCATCATCAAGCATTATATGCAAGTGATGTGACATTTTCGCAAAGTTGTGCCGTGTTTTGCGTAACTCATTCATTTGGCTCGGCCAGTGCTCGATGTTCGCTGTCTAGTTTTCAACTTTTTCAACATCAATCACTGGTGTCAGAGATCGCCGCAGTGACTGTTTGTTGTACAGCTTTAACCTCAACAATTGTGTCAAACATCAACTTTTGTACATTTTCCATCCTGATGGTCCTTTTTTCAAGTCTTCAACAGTTCCCAGTATTTCAGGTAAGGCATCAGGTTGTTCTTTAGAGGGACCAAGATTGTTTTCCACGTCCCTGCCTAAACATCAGTAACAATGAACAAAACTGCACAATAATTATGGGGAAGGGGGCCGTTGTAAGTAAGCGCACTGTATTTTGAAGGCGTCAAAATTGCGCTGAAGCAGTCAATGACGTTTGTTTCATAGCCTGTTATCGGACGGTTTTCATTTGTCACTCATTTTATATGCGATTCACTTAGCGTACATGGGACCCGTGGTCGACATAGTCCTTTTCGTACCGCTGTGACAGAAAGCAGACATATTGATCGTTAATTAATGTCTACTCTTGGAAGCTATGAGAAAACATTCAAAGTGTATTCTCGGGCAACATATATCTTATCATTACGGCAGCTATTCTGCCTTGTTGTATTTCCTGAGGAAATGTTCTTACACAAGTCATAAAGCAAGCTTCAGTTTACTTTACGATAGCTGCCATGATAAAAAAAGTTAAGGAAAGGACATTTCGTCAGGGGGCGCCAAGGAGGTTAAAAATTTTTTTCTAGACCTCCTTGGGGGGCGCCGTCCTGACGGCTACACTTATTGCAATGAAGTAAAGACATCGCGGAAGCACATTTTAAATTTTGCATAAGCGCAGAGCGCTCGCCATCACATCTTCCAGAACGAATACAAGTAATTTTTTTGTTTATTTAATGACCTTTATTTCAGCTGAGAGGAGAAATGTACATTTTCTTTGCGCTCATTATAAAATTTATCATCGCATTTTCTGTTTTCACCGAAATTGCTTTCAAGCAAAGCTTTATATGTCTAGGCAAAATCGCGTATGTACAGAATACTATCACCATCAGTATTCGCTCGAGCGTCGACGTCTTCATCCGCAGCTGGCTCGTTGGCGCCCCTGGAGTGGCGCTCGTGCTCGTGCTTGGCACGCGCTCGTGTTACTGCTCCCGTTTTCGTCGTCGTCGTCGTCTGCTTCCATAGCTGGCTGCGTTGCCGCTAATCATTCCACCGTAGAATTTCACTTCTCTGCTGTCGTCGTAATGAAGAGGCCACGTTTACGTGGGTACGAACCATTGCTTAAGGGTGTATGAGCCATTCATTTTCTAAGGTAACGGACATATTTAATTTTGAAACAATTTATTTTCGAGGAATCGCAAGCGGCAATGGAGCGCGAATGATGCTAACCAGGCCACCGAGCAAACTCGAGACATCGAACGAAAGCGACGACGGGCAGTACCGTCAGTGACGTCGTTCTCTCCATCGCAGTCGATCGTGTGTGTAACCTCATAGTTGAGAAATACTTTAATGAACCCTGAGGATTAACCCAGTGATAAACACCGGGGCCGCACGGTTCAGCTTCGCTGGTTAACCATCTTCACAGAGTCGAAGGGCCGACGAATTTTTTAATGTTTCGCTTTCACGGCGGTTGCCGCGCCTGCTTTTGAAAATTCACGGCTCCTCGTCCAGTCTGAACAATGCACAGCATTCCTTCCGCCGCTGGCACAACCAAGAGCGTTCAGGCACGTACAAAGAAGCCCAAACGAACGAATGCATACTGATTCACTGCATATTCGTAAAAAAAATTGCGAGGAAGCTTAAGCTTGGCCTTTAAGAGTAGAACGCGATAGCATTTAAAGATCTCACGCTGCATATGAGGCTTCTCGGCCACTGCAGCTTTCTTTCCCTGCAGCTTCGCGTCTGCGCGCTGCTGCTGAGGAGGCGATCGCCATCTGGATTGTGTTTTTGGAAGGAAAAAACCGTGGCGCGCCACTGTATGAATTATAGAAATGCTGGAAAAGGGGTTTTGTTCGAGTTTTGGCGTACGATAATTATGTTTTCTCGTATATTGAAATTACAATCCGACGCTATCACGTCTGTAGGTTGTGATTAAGTCGTGTTTTACGATTTTTCTGATGCATTTTACTTTGAGAAAATCATTTTTTGGGGGGAGCCGCGGACGCTGACGCATACGCCGACAGCGAAGCTAGGTTTTATGCGAGACGGGGCCTTTACCGCTATCGGTGTAATATGGCAGGCAGCAACACGTTGATGTTTTCTTTATTTCTCTATGAATACCGGGTGGATCAGTACGCACCGTGCAGGGACGAGTATATTTATTGCAGATGTGCACATGTGGGGTCGTTTTTAGACCCCACATGAGCGTACCTTTGTTTGACACGTGGTTTTTACGAGTTTTTTACGACCTTCAGTCACAGGATACACGAGTGTTTCGTCGGGCTTATTAGCCCGACGAAACCACTCGTGTATCCTGTGACTGTGTGTGTGTGTGTGTGTGTGTGTGTGTGTGTGTGTGTGTGTGTGTGTGTGTGTGTGTGTGTGTGTGTATGTGTGTGTGTGTGTGTGTGTGTGTGTGTGTGTGTGTGTGTGTGTGTGTGTGTGTGTGTGTGTGTGTGTGTGTGTGTGTGTGTGTGTGTGTGTGTGTGTGTGTGTGTGTGTGTGTGTGTGTGTGTGTGTGTGTGTGTGTGTGTGTGTGTGTGTGTGTGTGTGTGTGTGTGTGTGTTAGAGCAGCTGTGAGCGTTGGGGGCCGAGCTAGACGATAAATTCAAGAAATCACCACATAGAGGTAAGCGTTATTCATCATCATTAGCCTATATTTATGTAAACTGCAGCACAAAGGCCTCTCCTTGCGATCTCCAATTACCCCTATCTTGCGCTAGCTGATTCCAATTGTGGTCCCCTTTAAGAGTGGAACGCGATAGCGTTATCGGTCTCCGTTCGCATCACATTTTTATTTATGAGTAGGCTTCACTGCAACACACAACATGGGAAAGGCAGCTTACAAAGACCAAGCTTACACTGATTCCCTTAAAGTCGGCTTCACTTTTAACACAAATGCATAATTGGGAAG
Source organism: Dermacentor silvarum (assembly GCF_013339745.2). Taxonomy (NCBI): domain Eukaryota; kingdom Metazoa; phylum Arthropoda; class Arachnida; order Ixodida; family Ixodidae; genus Dermacentor; species Dermacentor silvarum. The sequence goes on along the minus strand of NC_051155.1, from coordinate 83,551,472 downwards.
ACATTTTTATGGGAGCAATATCAGCCGTCTTATATGAAAATGTGAAGGCCTTAGGACTTTTTTATTATTTTATTAATTGTTTGCTGTTGCCCCGAGTCGCCCGCGTGTCTAAAATTTAGAAAAGCTCGGTTTTCAACATTACACTCAATGTTGCCTGGAACCAAAGTACAGCGAAACACCATCTGAATTGGAGTACGCTTAAGCTTCGCCTTTAAGAGAAGAACGCGATAGCATTCAAAGATCCCTGGCTGCTTATCAGGCTTTTTTCTCGTATTTCCAATTAGAATCCGACGTTATCACCGTTTGTAGGTTGTGGTTAAGTCGTGCTTTACGATTTTTCTAACAGATTTTACTTTGAGAAATAAAATTTTTGTTCACTAACGCCTAGCGCCACGCAGAGGGCCTGTATGGTCGGGGTGGTTTGGGATGATGTGGATCGGCATGATTATTTTCGCCAGGCATCGATGCTTAAACGCCGACGCCGAAGCCGGATTTTCTGCGACCCGGGGCCCTTAACGCTATAGCCTTAAAACAACGTTTTAACTGTAGGCCTGACCGGCATTTTTAACACGCTTTAGCACATCGCGCTCAGGACCTAGCTTGTAGACAGCTCGATAGACAGGCATTGGTAGGAACAGATCAACAATGTCACAATACAAACGCTATTTCGTAACATCAGCCAAGTATTCCTTAGAAAATCTTGCCTTGAGCAAGCGTATAGACATAACCACTTCACGCAAATAAGAACTAAGCGGTCCTCCTTTCAAAGGAAATGATGATGCAACAACACCAGTTTGATCGCGCACAAAGAAGAATCTGTTCACAAACTGCTTGAAGAATAGGTGCGTGAGCCCTAAACCCCCATTTTCACCTTATGAAACAAATTGCACCGGCTGGGGCGCTCCTACTGTGATCGCCATATAAAGGTCGCAAACACTCGGTGGATTTTTTAAACTGAATTTCTGGCCATGGTCATCACTTGAAAGAGGTAGGACACTTTGGCAATTAAAAACATATTGCAAACGGAAGCTCTTGCAAACACTGAAGTGTTATGGCCACCCCACTTATCGGTAGTACTTTCAACGCGTTTGTTTTCCTCAGACCAATATTCCTCAGCATTTTGCTGATAGTTTGGCGGAACCCCGAGGTATTTTCCTGGCGAAAGTGTCCAATTTATATCGTAGTACACTTCGGGTATGCTCTGCCAGTTGCCGTTTTCAAAATCCAAGGCATTGCGGCCATCTGATCGCGCTACCTGTTGGTCTGCAGAAAGCTTTATCTATTTTGACAACTTCCTCCACGCTTTTTTCATCTGTACGAAACACGGCTATGTCGTCCGCATACGCTAGAACCCTAATTTAACTGCTCAAAAATGTGTAGCCTCGAATGCGTGGTGTTGCAAATAAACCTAAACAAGATGGTTCCAGGTAAATCGAAAAAAGAAGAGGCGACAAAGGACATCCTTGTTTCATACTCGGCCGCACAGGAATTGAATCACCTAATTCTTTGTTAATCACTAATTTAACTGTACAATAATGATACATCATTTCTACACTTTCAGCGATCACACATCCAACATTTATATTATCCAGCACTAAAAACAAAACTTCATGCACAACCATTTCGAACGCTTTATGTAAGTCTAACTGAATCATGGCTACATGATCACGCATTGTGTCACAACCTTCCAGAATACTTGTAGCGATGTGTTTGTTCGTAAAAATTGTTCTACCTTTAATACCACATGTTTGATGCGGGTCAACAAGGGACTTAACAGCATTTTGGAGCCGTCTAGCTAACACTTTCATGTATATTTTGTAGTCTGTAATGGTCAGACCAAAGGGATGGTAAGACTCGACTGCAAGTAACTTTGCAGGGTCATCAGTTTTGGGGATCAGTACTACATGCGCTGTCCTAAAAGACAGGGGTGGTTGCTCTTTTTCATAACATTCAGCGATCACAGGACATAAAGCCATTGTCAAATATTAGAAAAAAAGTTGTCGCAGTTTCACCTGAAAGGCGAAGCATCAATTGCGATAGCAAATTTGTAGAGAGCTATACGGAGTAATGATAGTAGCTTTATTCCCTCTCCCCTTCTTATTCCACATTATAGGCCTTCGAGCTATCCTACAATAAATACATTTTCATCATCATCATCATCATCATCATCATCATCAGCTGTATAAACTTGGACATGCAGCAGCACCGGCAACACGCAGAACTGTTGTCGACGCCGTCGGCGTTTTGCCCGCGTTCGCACAAAATGCGTGCGGCGTTGGTGACTGCCGCCGGAGCCTCTGATATAAATAGGCACTTGGTGCCGCAGCTAAACGTCGCCTCCCTTCCCTCTCCCTCCCCTCCCCCTCCCCCACGGTCTTTCGCTCGTCGGAAGAAGGCGCGTTTGCTCTACATATATGGTGATTGTAAAGGAGGAAAGAGACGCCTACTTCTACAGCCCTTAAGGGAGCACGGCGCAGAACGCGCGTTTGTTCTCCGCCGTAGGTTCACTCCCCGTGAAAGCGCGCGTCCCTCGCGCCCTTTCACTCGCACATACAGCGTTCGGCGGCGCGCGGCGCCGATTCCATCTCCATTGACGTCATACGGAACCTCACGGCGCCGGTGACGGCGACGGCGACGGCGACGCCGACGGCAGAAATCTGCTTTGGAGTGTCCATATAATTGCTATCGCAATAAAAACTTGTATATGGCTGCACCCAGCCCATCCGGCCCAGGCTTTTTCCTGCTGCATGCTAGCAAGCGTTGGCGTGGCTCAAGTAACGGCAATTCACCTGAGACACACCCGTGCTTGCTAGAATGCAGCGGGAAAATGCCCTATAAACACGCCCTAGCGCAAGGAGACATGCGATTAGAGTTACTGTACAGGCTCCCTATTAGGGAGTAGGAGCTGCGCTCGCGCGGCACTGCCAGTTACACTTCTTTTTTTGCTTTATATCCATTCGTTATTATGTTGCGAGCAAAACTCTATTGCGCACCTCACGTTTACGAGCCCGGATTTTACGCTTACGTGCTTTAGTATCCAATCATTGTTTAAAATACAGCGTGTGACGCACATACATACCGGTGCTACAATTCTTATAGTAGCACTTTCCATCTTCACACTTTCGATCGCGATCGAGCCACATCGGCATAGAATTTCTCAGTCACGATTGGCTCCTTTGCGTTAACTGTGAATGTAAATCAATCGCAGTCGAGAATTTTCACTCGGATAGGGCTCGATAGCGATCAAAGGTCACCGTCTGACACCAGTATTAGGCGTGCATGCAGGCGAACACGGCTCGCGACAGCTGAAAATGTGAATGCGTGATTCAACATGCAGTCGCGTCCAACATTCCTTGTGTTCAAGATATGAAAGCTGAATTAAGGTGAATGACGCGGGCAATTGCATGCACTCTTAAATTCCTTACATTGCGCTGCGCCACTATGTTGGTTATAATGATTCCTGTATAGCTTCCTAGTAGCGTTTTACACATCACGGGCAAATTTATATGTGGTATGGGTCTCATCTAGCCGACACACGCGCTGACTAAAGCTGCATGCATTACGTATTTATAGTTCCTCTGGGTACACTAAATTGTGCAACTTCTGCAGTGCCGTGATTTGATTAAAAAAATAAACCATGCTTTTATTTCTTGCCTGTTGAAAGCACTACAATCTTTATATAGTTTTGACAGGAGCATGCGAATAGCAGGTTTACTAAAGCGATGCCATAGTCATTTGCCAACGCTAATTAAACGTCCGAGTACAGGTGGTGTTGAAGAATGTTTACACACATGCTGAGATTCCAGCTGATAACGCGATTCATAATGGCCACCAATGTTTGTTATTGCTACGCCGCTATTGGAAATTGCCAACGAGCCAAGCAATAAGGTGCATTTTATTGCAATTTCTGGTTTCCAACACAGCGACGTGAACTATACAAAAACAAAAGCACACTAACGAATCAGAGTCCTCGAAAGCCAACTAACAGTTGACAAGCAATGAAGCGACAAACATCCCTATCATCATGAGCAGTGAATGAGACCGGTAATACGGCAACACTTGATAATACAACGTTGCTAACTGTTGCCGTTACCCTGTAATTATTTTAATAAACTTCCAGTCGGCGCCCGTAAACAAAGCAACTTTCAAACTTCACCCGAAAGCACGGAAACAAACACGTGTTTTAGAGACGCGCTTTAGACATGCGCACAGATTGTAACCTTGATACAGGCGGTAATATCTATATGAATACAAGAACGACATCCATATGGATCGAATGACAGTTAGATCGCATTTTCTAGGTCTTTTCGGAGTCCGCCTGTCATGGCCCATAGGCAACAGCAACAGGAGTATGCGGCGTATAGCAGATTTCGATCGTGGCATTCCGAAAAATGCCTTACGATTTTCGGTGCGGTTACGACAGTTCGGCACTTCTATACGTCATATGACATTCGTTGTACAATTCACACGGGAATACACTGGCGATCACGCGTCTCTCAACCAGCAGCATGTCGGAACCCGCAGAGTGCTGGCGTCGCCTGCGAAGTGTTCGCTTCTCCGCAGTGCAGCGGAACCACTTTTGACCACGTGATGGCGCTCGGCGAACATTGGTGCTGTAATCACTGGAGGCGGAGCGAGCGGCGCGCAGAAAACAGTGGCGCAACTCTGACTACCTGAAGGCAGCCAGACCTGCGCATCGATACGTGCACACAGCGCATTGCCTTCGCACATTATTACACCAGGTAGCACGCCATGTAGCAGATGCACACATACAGTTAGTATACTATATCTAGGGGAAAATCTGGGCGAAAAAAGCGGGAACGGCAAAGGCACCACCGTGTAGCTACGACTCAATTTCGTAGTACTAGAATATTCAAAATTTTACGCAACAACAAGCAGTTACGTGAAACATGTGGGCACGGACAACGTTTGGAAGTTCAATCCGTATATTTTTTCTGAAAGGTCGGATGGCTATTTAGAAAATTTTAATGTAAAATTTATGGAGTTTAAAAGGCTGCGTTTGCAGGCGCCTTAACTAGATTGCGCTAACATACTGACGGAGGCTCGGGATCGCGTTGATAGCGCGCTCGTCTGAATCGCATCTCGTCGTTTGCGCCTGCACGCCTGCATAGGGTAGCAACATGGCAGCGCCCTTGCGGGTCCCGATTTCAATACATGAGCGCTATGGATAGCTTATTCTCTAGAGTTGGTTGTACTAACTCTATGGATGCACAGGTAGCGGCACAAGGTAGCTCTTCGTCGTGTTCGTCATGGCATTTCATGACATGAGGAAGGAAAATAAGTTTAATGATATCTATACAAAATTACTAGCAAATATATATATATATATATATATATATATATTGTGTAGTTGACTAAATCAATCTGGCTAGGTGACATTGTCCCCGCCGCGTTTCAAATTGGATGCCAATAATTCCATCATCATTATCCCCATCATTAGCACCGTAGTGTGCCTCTTGTCATGCGATGTGAGAAGCGCACCGCATCGCGTCTTTACGTGCACAAATTATATCCCAGTTGCGTTATTAATACACCAGCTGACACGCCATGTGGCAGTTACCTAGGTAGTTATACAAGGTAGATAGAGAAGGTTTCATGGAGAAAAAAAAGGCAGCAGATCCGACGCCCTGTGGGAATCGATGTTATGCGAAGCAGTGTGTGGGGAGCCTACCAAGTTAACGAAACGACCATCAGAGCATCAAGACGTAGGCGGCTTTTTCATGATCTACATGATGCGTATGTCATGAATTCACCTATCATTTATGTGCGAACCCATTTCACTGTTTTTTGAGTGTTAGTCGTTTTTCGCTGAGCCATTGTCATTTTCGATGAGTCATGCTGCGCCTGACTCAGCAACTATGACTATGACTTCTACCATCATCCTTTAGTGTTTCCTTCACTCAGTACCCACGTCCGAACCCATTTCTGTGGTTTTTAGGTGTTAATCTTTTTTCGTTGAGTCATTGTCACTTTAGGGGGCTGTTTCATGACCTACATGACACGCATGTCACGACATTTATGTCATGCCCTATCACTTATGTTTGTCATGCACTCTTGTCATACTGTGCAAATTTTGGTACCTACCAAGTTAATGAAACGACTATGAGAGCATCAAGGCGTAGGCAGGTGTTTCATGACCTACATGACACACATGCCATGATATTCATGGCATGGCCTATTATTTGGCATGACATGGCATGACCTAAAAAATTAGGCAGACAACATTAATCCGTCCTAAACTAGAATACGCGTCTGCCATTTGGGATCCCGAACAAACCTATATCATGAGTAACATCGAAGCCTTGCAAAACCGTGCTGCGCGATTCATTTTTTTTTTCAGATTATTCACGTTACACCAGCGGCACCTCATTAAAGAAAAAAGCTGAGTTGGACACCTTAGCACTTCGCCGTAAAATTTCCCGCCTATCACTTTTGCATAAGCTTTATCACCATCCATCACTTCATGATGATTTCTTTCAGTCGCCACCAGTTATCCTTCCACGTCGTGACCATCCATACAAAGTCAAACACTTAACTGCCAGTAATCACATTGCATATTCGTTCTTACCGCGCACAATAACTGAGTGGAACGCCTTGCCATCAGACATAGCCACGGAACCTAACTTGACTAAGTTTCAAGATTTAATTCGCTCACGACTTGTCAACTAATCTTATTATCATTATCTTGGGACTTTTACGGTGTTTTCGATGTTTGTTGCTGTTTTGCTTTTCATTGCAGTTGCCTTATAATCTCCTAATATGTACTAATGTTTTCTCTGAAATAATTATGATTATTTGGTTTATTACCTCTGTTTCACTCTACTATTACTTTTGTTATATTTTCTTGTTTTTCATATGATGTATAATCTATGACCAGTGCTTGTGCGCCTGTGACCCCCCGCCCCCCATGTAATACCCTCATAATGAGGGCTCTTGGGGGCATTTTGAATAAATACAAAATTTTTTTCGTCATAAACGCTTGTCACACTCAACGAATTTTGGTACCTACAAAGTTAACGAAACGACCATGAGAGCACCAAGACGTAGGCGTATAGATAGATAGATAGATAGATAGATAGATAGATAGATAGATAGATAGATAGATACATAGATTGTGATGTGGAGAAGCAGACCGACAATCGGCCTTCCACCAGAACGCCTTGTTTACTTCTGCCTCCTCTTCTTCGCTCCGCTTCTCCCTTGGCTCTGCCGTGCCCTTTTCCTTACACTCGGCCACGCTGCTGAAGAAAGCTCAGGCGAGTGGGAGAGCGTGCTGGTGATAGACATCTATAATCGACATGACTTGGGAATGGGAGTCGTCATCGTTAGGGCCGTCCTGTGCGCAACCACCTTCTCTGGGGGTCGGCACTGAGTGTTGCGCTCGGGTCTTACTTGGCAAAGCACGGCACACTGCACAGCGGCTGGCTGCACTGATGCGCCATGCATACAGCGATATCCTGTGCTCAACCATCGTGTGCCTTTTCGCGAGGTTGCCGTTGACGGGTCAAGGCTTGCCATTGCACTCGAATCGGCGAAGCTCAACAATATGCCGACTACTGCCGAGTCGTCTATGTCCGAAGGCGGAGTCAAAAGCGATGCCTGCTCAGAGCCCGCGATATTTTCCGCGCTGGAACCAGGGAACAGCTGTTTCTGCGCTTTAGTCTGTTGTATCTTGTTCGTATGATAGGGAATTTTAGGCGGCGCGATAAGGTCTTCGATAATTATGGTCCCAGCGATGCCAGCCGCCTCGGCTTCCTTTAGCGAGACCTCACTCAGTGCGTAGCAAATGGCCGCACGTTCAGCCAACGGTTGCTCTGAAATCCCGAGGTGTGGCTCCGGCGGGTCCAGAAGTTTATTGCCTGCGCAATCCATAGACAGATCACGGTTGCGGACCGGTAGCTCCCCATCATCGCAGCTCCACGGACCCGAGATGTTCAGAGGTGTAGACGGCCGTCGCTCATGAAGTCAAACTTCGCTTCCGCCAACAGTTCTTATGGGTTGAACGGCTCTTCTGGAAAGCGTAGGCTCGGAGGCCGCCTGGCGGTGGGTCACAGCAAGAGCAGTGGTTTGCCGTGCTATTCCCGCTGGCTGCTGGAAATCGCGGTGCCTCATCTCCGCCAGGCTGCTTGTCCAGCTGCCCGAGGTACCAGGGCCGATGTCCAAGGTTAGTGCGGTCGTTGTGGTAGTCGTGGCAGCCGGTTCTGCCAGAAAGGAAGCATCGACGGCATACCTGGGTGGCTGAGGAGTCGAAGAAGTGCCGGGCATAATATTTTCGCCAAGGGAAGCGTGGACGGCGTTCCCAGGCACGGCAGGTCCAAGACGGAGGGCCCGAAGCGCTGTCCCACCGTCTTCGATAGAGCCGACAACGACAGCCGCTGAGCCTGCGGCTCTCCCTGTCGATGTGTTGCTGGGCACACCTGCCGCAGGATCGAAGCGGTAGCTCTCCGGAGCGCTGTGCGCAGAACTGTGCTGATTGGACTCACCGCAGGCATGGGGAAATGGGCCGAAAGCAGCTATCAGAGCCTACCAAGGACAGCTAGCTGCATGGACAGCTGTCCTGTCCATGCAGACCAGGACAGCTGCTTGATGCCTTCATAGTTTTCCCATGCCTTGGCGGCACCGCAAAGTCGTTGTGCTGCAACCAGCCACCTTGTGTGGTCGGGGCAGGCATGACGATCACCCAAGGCATTGATGTTGCGGAGCCAAAGGATGACGTCGTCTGGAAAGCCGCGAAACGTTGGTATTTCCACGAACGCCGGCGGCAGGGAAGCGTGGACGGCGTTCCCAGGCAGGACGCAACCGCCGACGGACGCGAAAGCGGTCGTCATACCCAGGAGCTGCTGTGTCTGCTCGGCGATGGCGTGGACGAGGGCATCGGTATATCCCTGTCCGAGAGCCGCCGAGGAGGCTTGGACGCCGTCCCGGACGGTGCAGTGCGTACCTGCTACGGTAGGGTGGCGGGCTCCATACCGGAGGAAGCGTGAACGGCGTTCCTGGAAAGGAGGGACCCGGCACGCCGAAGCACCGTGCGAGGAACACTGAAGGCTGGTACACCTTAAGGCAGGTTCATTGTCGACTGCGCCATTGTAATGTGGAGAAGCAGACCGACAATCGGCCTTCCGCCAGAACGCCTTGTTTACTTCTCCCTCCTCTTCTTCGCTCCGCTTCTCCCTTGGCTCTGCCGTGCACTTTTTCCTTACAAGATAGATACATAGAGAGATAGATACTTTCAAAGTGGCAAATGTTCGCCAAGAAATGCTTCGCAATAAAAAAAGATTAAGGAGATGTATACAAAAATGCAAGAATGAAATACATACATAGCATACCTGATGAAACAAAGCAAGCTAGGTGACTGTCACCATCCCGTTTCACGGAATGCCATTAAATCCCCATCGACATCATTTAGCATCGTATCGTGCCATTTCTTATGCGATGTGACATGCGTGCCACGTAGCGTTGTAGTGCACGTTAAAGAACCCCTGGTAGTCAAAATTAATCCGGAGCCCTCCACTACGGCGTGCCTCATAATAAGAACTGGTTTCGGCACATAAAACCCCAGAAAGAAGAAGAAGACGTAGCATCGATATGTGCGAACATTACATTGCAGTTGCGCTATATTTAATCAGGTGTCCTGACGTGTAGCAGTTGCATGTTGCATGTAGCTGGACCTGGGAAAGTCAAATGCTAGGTGACTATTTCTCACTGTCCTGTTTCGAAGCGGATGCTAATAAACCATCATCATCAAAAGCATCGCATCGTGCCACGGCTCAAGGGATGTGGCATGTGCGCCATGTAGTCCGGATGCCTGTGTTTACTGGTCGGTACACGCTATGGCGCCTCTGCTGAAGAAGTAAATCGTATAGCGACGCGCGCGGCTGCTACCAGGCAACGTGGGGCTCAGCAGACTGCTGTGCAGAACCCGACGTGCTACGGTGCAAGCCACATCTCGGGCGGACAGTTGAAATTGTTCTCGTGAAGACGACGCGAAGCGACTCTGGTGCAAAGTCCCTGTAGTGCTTGGTGCAGAAAATTTAACTCTTATGGAGCTGCTTCTCCAGCTTACGCTGTGACTGTGCTGCGGGTGCTGTGACGTTTTTTCTACTCACCATGCGCGCTGTTTCAAGAGAAAGGTTGAACAGCTTAGGAATACGGCTGACATATTTTCGTTCATAGGCCTATTTACTAATCAGAAAACATTCTAGTCTCTTACCTACAGCATGCTGCATATATTAGGACAGCTAAAATGGTGGCGGAACTGCCTATATGCAGTTCGCACCTACCACGTCTCAGTATTCGTGTGCTGTTTCCATGGAGACTACGTTTAAGCTGATGAGTTGAGACGGGAAGTTTAGGCCAATTGTTTATTTTTTTCTTACATCCTCATCGGCCCTACCCAACACATAAGCACGAACTATGGGTCTAGAAAAATTTTAGTGGCACTTCTATTGTGCCTATAAATGCCTATTTCGGCATTGGGGCCTCTATTGGATTTCCACAACCTAAAAATGCCTATTTACTTGTCGTGGCCTAGTCTTACTTTGTTTATAATGTTATCCGCTGGGTAAATTGGCTGAAGGCAATCAATTGTTGTCAAAAACTTTGCCGGTGTAAAGACTGTTATAAATACCTTTGCCGCAGATTAGAGCAGTGCTGTGTTAAAGGCTCAATTTTCACCACGGGATAATCATCACACCACGTCTACATGAGCACAACATCTACATCATCGGGATACAACAATGACCCGGAATGTAAGGATAATTTTGAACTTTCAGAAAAGACTCGTCACCATCTCCAAAAGACCTGTCGCTTATAGAGTTCGAAAGCTCAGTCCGTCTCGGACAAAAATAGGAGGTTTTCGTTACTAGGACAACGGTCACAGATTCTGACCTGGGAACATTGTGCAATTCAATAGGGCATTGGATCATAGAGCATTCTGAAATGAAAATATGTGCCGCTAACTTCGTTGTATGTTGAACGTTCTTTTTCTGCAAACACACCAGTACTGAGCGATAAAACGGGAAACATGAAGCCCGAAAATCTCGAGACGGTGCTGGTACGCGAATGCTTTTAGAAATTGTTTGTTGGTTTCTAGTGATTTAGTGGGCTGCGTTACTTGGAAATTTATAATCTTTCCTTATATGTGCCGTGGAAATTCTTATTAATTGAGCCTAAACGTTCCTAAAATACCCTATCTAGCGCCTATATATGTCCTCAAATGGCAGCTGTAATGCCTCTTGAAGGCGCATAAAACAGCATTTTTTAAAGCCCAAGCTTCCAGAATCTACTGATGAGGTTTCTTTTCAGCCGCTTCGTTGAAGATGCTGAGCACGTATAGAAGCCGGCGTTGTCCACTCTCCTTATCCCTACTGTCCGCCGGTGAATGACACATCTCTCTATGGATTTCTAATGGAAAGGCTTCTGACGCCTGGATGCAAGACGGCCCTGGTAAGACACTGAAACAGCTCGGAGAACAGAACTGGCTTGCCGTGCGGAGAATATGTGCGAACAAATCTGGGGCAACAATATGTGGAGTCACAAACAGTACTAAAGTTCGCTTAAGCCAATGAGCGGGAGAGAGTGAACAGGAGGAGTAGCAATACCTTGATTGAAAAGGGGCGGGAGGTGAATGGTTATGAGCTCGATGGGTGGGGCCCCAAGCCCAGGGCTCCACTGGCTTCTGCCGCCTGCCTTACGTGACCCAGAAGTGCTAGCTGCACCTCGGGGTAAGAGCTGGCGAGTTGTGCCTCACATTGCTCCAAAGTGTTGAATAGTTCAAATTTACCTGAAAAGATATTTAAATTTGGTGGTCTATTTTGGAAACCCCACGAAATGTGATGTAGCGATGGGAACGTTTCAGTTCCAATGGATACAATCTTTCTGTTTTGCAAACTGAGAAGATGTCAATACACGAACGAAGAAACGGTATCGGGGCTTTCTAATCGGTTCTAAATGCTTTCTTTTTTTCTAATCCTGTCTTACTCTTGACCAATCTTCGCAGTTATGCGCCATGAATAGATTGAAACCAGATGAAACCAAACTTAAACTAGCGGTGCTGTGCTGGGCATTGTGTGTGCTGCGAATGTATGGTGAAAACATGCCACTACCAAGCAGAGATAGGTACGCATGTACTTCCCGTTATCCTTGCTTCATAGTTAAACCGTTCTTACATCTTAGTACATACAGTGCTTAGATCGTATCTATACTGTAGTAAATGAACGTCTGAGTCTGCACGAGATGTGCTTTGAAGCTCAAACTTGAAAACTTCGGCGTCAAATTTCTGATACCTGTGTCAAGAAAGGCAAGCTGTAAAAGAAAGATCGGGCAGCATGTTAACACTCCTGTAACCCGTGAAGGCGAAAGCCTGCTGCACACTTGGTAATGCAATAAGTTTTACGATCGGAGGGGTCTTTGCCGTCTCACATCGTCGCGTTGCTCCTTTCGCAGTTCGGCTTTTTCGGCTAGTTTCCGACGCTTAGCTGCGGCTTCACGCGCTAGTATAGCGGGCTCAGACTCGCGCCAACGACTGTTTCTCCTCGACTTTACGTGGCACCCTCCAAGCAGGGAAAAGCAGCACTCGTGGTCGAACGCCTTGCTTTCGCCGAATCGCACGTCGCACCTCGTTTCTCGCTTGGCGAACATCCTCGGCCGTAGCGTTCTGCCGAGGCCTACAAGCCCCATCAAATCCATGCCACATGCAATTTCTCAAAGTAGACGGGAGACGCCTTGTCCTACTGCAAAATCCGCTAGGCCCCGGGCGAGCGACCTCCATCGCCGTATCTCCCGGGTGCGACTGTTTTCACAACAAATCCGTGCAGGGGCGTTGCCTCGC